>NC_143046.1:12685000-12707500 GCF_057628025.1 Oncorhynchus mykiss | reverse complement strand
CAGAACTAATATCCTGATAGAGACATTGTCACATCACTGACATCATACAGAACTAATATCCTGATAGAGACATTGTCACATCACTGACATCATACAGAACTAATATCCTGATAGAGACATTGTCACATCACTGACATCATACAGAACTAATATCCTGATAGAGACATTGTCACATCACTGACATCATACAGAACTAATATCCTGATAGAGACATTGTCACATCACTGACATCATACAGAACTAATATCCTGATAGAGACATTGTCACATCACTGACATCATACAGAACTAATATCCTGATAGAGACATTGTCACATCACTGACATCATACAGAACTAATATCCTGATAGAGACATTGTCACATCACTGACATCATACAGAACTAATATCCTGATAGAGACATTGTCACATCACTGACATCATACAGAACTAATATCCTGATAGAGACATTGTCACATCACTGACATCATACAGAACTAATATCCTGATAGAGACATTGTCACATCACTGACATCATACAGAACTAATATCCTGATAGAGACATTGTCACATCACTGACATCATACAGAACTAATATCCTGATAGAGACATTGTCACATCACTGACATCATACAGAACTAATATCCTGATAGAGACATTGTCACATCACTGACATCATACAGAACTAATATCCTGATAGAGACATTGTCACATCACTGACATCATACAGAACTAATATCCTGATAGAGACATTGTCACATCACTGACATCATACAGAACTAATATCCTGATAGAGACATTGTCACATCACTGACATCATACAGAACGAATATCCTGATAGAGACATTGATATCCTGATAGAGACATTGTCACATCACTGACATCATACAGAACGAATATCCTGATAGAGACATTGTCACATCACTGACATCATACAGAACGAATATCCTGATAGAGACATTGTCACATCACTGACATCATACAGAACTAATATCCTGATAGAGACATTGTCACATCACTGACATCATACAGAACTAATATCCTGATAGAGACATTGTCACATCACTGACATCATACAGAACTAATATCCTGATAGAGACATTGTCACATCACTGACATCATACAGAACTAATATCCTGATAGAGACATTGTCACATCACTGACATCATACAGAACTAATATCCTGATAGAGACATTGTCACATCACTGACATCATACAGAACTAATATCCTGATAGAGACATTGTCACATCACTGACATCATACAGAACTAATATCCTGATAGAGACATTGTCACATCACTGACATCATACAGAACTAATATCCTGATAGAGACATTGTCACATCACTGACATCATACAGAACTAATATCCTGATAGAGACATTGTCACATCACTGACATCATACAGAACTAATATCCTGATAGAGACATTGTCACATCACTGACATCATACAGAACTAATATCCTGATAGAGACATTGTCACATCACTGACATCATACAGAACTAATATCCTGATAGAGACATTGTCACATCACTGACATCATACAGAACTAATATCCTGATAGAGACATTGTCACATCACTGACATCATACAGAACTAATATCCTGATAGAGACATTGTCACATCACTGACATCATACAGAACTAATATCCTGATAGAGACATTGTCACATCACTGACATCATACAGAACTAATATCCTGATAGAGACATTGTCACATCACTGACATCATACAGAACTAATATCCTGATAGAGACATTGTCACATCACTGACATCATACAGAACTAATATCCTGATAGAGACATTGTCACATCACTGACATCATACAGAACTAATATCCTGATAGAGACATTGTCACATCACTGACATCATACAGAACTAATATCCTGATAGAGACATTGTCACATCACTGACATCATACAGAACTAATATCCTGATAGAGACATTGTCACATCACTGACATCATACAGAACTAATATCCTGATAGAGACATTGTCACATCACTGACATCATACAGAACTAATATCCTGATAGAGACATTGTCACATCACTGACATCATACAGAACTAATATCCTGATAGAGACATTGTCACATCACTGACATCATACAGAACTAATATCCTGATAGAGACATTGTCACATCACTGACATCATACAGAACTAATATCCTGATAGAGACATTGTCACATCACTGACATCATACAGAACTAATATCCTGATAGAGACATTGTCACATCACTGACATCATACAGAACTAATATCCTGATAGAGACATTGTCACATCACTGACATCATACAGAACTAATATCCTGATAGAGACATTGTCACATCACTGACATCATACAGAACTAATATCCTGATAGAGACATTGTCACATCACTGACATCATACAGAACTAATATCCTGATAGAGACATTGTCACATCACTGACATCATACAGAACTAATATCCTGATAGAGACATTGTCACATCACTGACATCATACAGAACTAATATCCTGATAGAGACATTGTCACATCACTGACATCATACAGAACTAATATCCTGATAGAGACATTGTCACATCACTGACATCATACATAACTAATATCCTGATAGAGACATTGTCACATCACTGACATCATACAGAACTAATATCCTGATAGAGACATTGTCACATCACTGACATCATACAGAACTAATATCCTGATAGAGACATTGTCACATCACTGACATCATACAGAACTAATATCCTGATAGAGACATTGTCACATCACTGACATCATACAGAACTAATATCCTGATAGAGACATTGTCACATCACTGACATCATACAGAACTAATATCCTGATAGAGACATTGTCACATCACTGACATCATACAGAACTAATATCCTGATAGAGACATTGTCACATCACTGACATCATACAGAACTAATATCCTGATAGAGACATTGTCACATCACTGACATCATACAGAACTAATATCCTGATAGAGACATTGTCACATCACTGACATCATACAGAACTAATATCCTGATAGAGACATTGTCACATCACTGACATCATACAGAACTAATATCCTGATAGAGACATTGTCACATCACTGACATCATACAGAACTAATATCCTGATAGAGACATTGTCACATCACTGACATCATACAGAACTAATATCCTGATAGAGACATTGTCACATCACTGACATCATACAGAACTAATATCCTGATAGAGACATTGTCACATCACTGACATCATACAGAACTAATATCCTGATAGAGACATTGTCACATCACTGACATCATACAGAACTAATATCCTGATAGAGACATTGTCACATCACTGACATCATACAGAACTAATATCCTGATAGAGACATTGTCACATCACTGACATCATACAGAACTAATATCCTGATAGAGACATTGTCACATCACTGACATCATACAGAACTAATATCCTGATAGAGACATTGTCACATCACTGACATCATACAGAACTAATATCCTGATAGAGACATTGTCACATCACTGACATCATACAGAACTAATATCCTGATAGAGACATTGTCACATCACTGACATCATACAGAACTAATATCCTGATAGAGACATTGTCACATCACTGACATCATACAGAACTAATATCCTGATAGAGACATTGTCACATCACTGACATCATACAGAACTAATATCCTGATAGAGACATTGTCACATCACTGACATCATACAGAACTAATATCCTGATAGAGACATTGTCACATCACTGACATCATACAGAACTAATATCCTGATAGAGACATTGTCACATCACTGACATCATACAGAACTAATATCCTGATAGAGACATTGTCACATCACTGACATCATACAGAACTAATATCCTGATAGAGACATTGTCACATCACTGACATCATACAGAACTAATATCCTGATAGAGACATTGTCACATCACTGACATCATACAGAACTAATATCCTGATAGAGACATTGTCACATCACTGACATCATACAGAACTAATATCCTGATAGAGACATTGTCACATCACTGACATCATACAGAACTAATATCCTGATAGAGACATTGTCACATCACTGACATCATACAGAACTAATATCCTGATAGAGACATTGTCACATCACTGACATCATACAGAACTAATATCCTGATAGAGACATTGTCACATCACTGACATCATACAGAACTAATATCCTGATAGAGACATTGTCACATCACTGACATCATACAGAACTAATATCCTGATAGAGACATTGTCACATCACTGACATCATACAGAACTAATATCCTGATAGAGACATTGTCACATCACTGACATCATACAGAACTAATATCCTGATAGAGACATTGTCACATCACTGACATCATACAGAACTAATATCCTGATAGAGACATTGTCACATCACTGACATCATACAGAACTAATATCCTGATAGAGACATTGTCACATCACTGACATCATACAGAACTAATATCCTGATAGAGACATTGTCACATCACTGACATCATACAGAACTAATATCCTGATAGAGACATTGTCACATCACTGACATCATACAGAACTAATATCCTGATAGAGACATTGTCACATCACTGACATCATACAGAACTAATATCCTGATAGAGACATTGTCACATCACTGACATCATACAGAACTAATATCCTGATAGAGACATTGTCACATCACTGACATCATACAGAACTAATATCCTGATAGAGACATTGTCACATCACTGACATCATACAGAACTAATATCCTGATAGAGACATTGTCACATCATATCCTGATAGAGACATTGTCACATCACTGACATCATACAGAACTAATATCCTGATAGAGACATTGTCACATCACTGACATCATACAGAACTAATATCCTGATAGAGACATTGTCACATCACTGACATCATACAGAACTAATATCCTGATAGAGACATTGTCACATCACTGACATCATACAGAACTAATATCCTGATAGAGACATTGTCACATCACTGACATCATACAGAACTAATATCCTGATAGAGACATTGTCACATCACTGACATCATACAGAACTAATATCCTGATAGAGACATTGTCACATCACTGACATCATACAGAACTAATATCCTGATAGAGACATTGTCACATCACTGACATCATACAGAACTAATATCCTGATAGAGACATTGTCACATCACTGACATCATACAGAACTAATATCCTGATAGAGACATTGTCACATCACTGACATCATACAGAACTAATATCCTGATAGAGACATTGTCACATCACTGACATCATACAGAACTAATATCCTGATAGAGACATTGTCACATCACTGACATCATACAGAACTAATATCCTGATAGAGACATTGTCACATCACTGACATCATACAGAACTAATATCCTGATAGAGACATTGTCACATCACTGACATCATACAGAACTAATATCCTGATAGAGACATTGTCACATCACTGACATCATACAGAACTAATATCCTGATAGAGACATTGTCACATCACTGACATCATACAGAACTAATATCCTGATAGAGACATTGTCACATCACTGACATCATACAGAACTAATATCCTGATAGAGACATTGTCACATCACTGACATCATACAGAACTAATATCCTGATAGAGACATTGTCACATCACTGACATCATACAGAACTAATATCCTGATAGAGACATTGTCACATCACTGACATCATACAGAACTAATATCCTGATAGAGACATTGTCACATCACTGACATCATACAGAACTAATATCCTGATAGAGACATTGTCACATCACTGACATCATACAGAACTAATATCCTGATAGAAACATTGTCACATCACTGACATCATACAGAACTAATATCCTGATAGAGACATTGTCACATCACTGACATCATACAGAACTAATATCCTGATAGAGACATTGTCACATCACTGACATCATACAGAACTAATATCCTGATAGAGACATTGTCACATCACTGACATCATACAGAACTAATATCCTGATAGAGACATTGTCACATCACTGACATCATACAGAACTAATATCCTGATAGAGACATTGTCACATCACTGACATCATACAGAACTAATATCCTGATAGAGACATTGTCACATCACTGACATCATACAGAACTAATATCCTGATAGAGACATTGTCACATCACTGACATCATACAGAACTAATATCCTGATAGAGACATTGTCACATCACTGACATCATACAGAACTAATATCCTGATAGAGACATTGTCACATCACTGACATCATACAGAACTAATATCCTGATAGAGACATTGTCACATCACTGACATCATACAGAACTAATATCCTGATAGAGACATTGTCACATCACTGACATCATACAGAACTAATATCCTGATAGAGACATTGTCACATCACTGACATCATACAGAACTAATATCCTGATAGAGACATTGTCACATCACTGACATCATACAGAACTAATATCCTGATAGAGACATTGTCACATCACTGACATCATACAGAACTAATATCCTGATAGAGACATTGTCACATCACTGACATCATACAGAACTAATATCCTGATAGAGACATTGTCACATCACTGACATCATACAGAACTAATATCCTGATAGAGACATTGTCACATCACTGACATCATACAGAACTAATATCCTGATAGAGACATTGTCACATCACTGACATCATACAGAACTAATATCCTGATAGAGACATTGTCACATCACTGACATCATACAGAACTAATATCCTGATAGAGACATTGTCACATCACTGACATCATACAGAACTAATATCCTGATAGAGACATTGTCACATCACTGACATCATACAGAACTAATATCCTGATAGAGACATTGTCACATCACTGACATCATACAGAACTAATATCCTGATAGAGACATTGTCACATCACTGACATCATACAGAACTAATATCCTGATAGAGACATTGTCACATCACTGACATCATACAGAACTAATATCCTGATAGAGACATTGTCACATCACTGACATCATACAGAACTAATATCCTGATAGAGACATTGTCACATCACTGACATCATACAGAACTAATATCCTGATAGAGACATTGTCACATCACTGACATCATACAGAACTAATATCCTGATAGAGACATTGTCACATCACTGACATCATACAGAACTAATATCCTGATAGAGACATTGTCACATCACTGACATCATACAGAACTAATATCCTGATAGAGACATTGTCACATCACTGACATCATACAGAACTAATATCCTGATAGAGACATTGTCACATCACTGACATCATACAGAACTAATATCCTGATAGAGACATTGTCACATCACTGACATCATACAGAACTAATATCCTGATAGAGACATTGTCACATCACTGACATCATACAGAACTAATATCCTGATAGAGACATTGTCACATCACTGACATCATACAGAACTAATATCCTGATAGAGACATTGTCACATCACTGACATCATACAGAACTAATATCCTGATAGAGACATTGTCACATCACTGACATCATACAGAACTAATATCCTGATAGAGACATTGTCACATCACTGACATCATACAGAACTAATATCCTGATAGAGACATTGTCACATCACTGACATCATACAGAACTAATATCCTGATAGAGACATTGTCACATCACTGACATCATACAGAACTAATATCCTGATAGAGACATTGTCACATCACTGACATCATACAGAACTAATATCCTGATAGAAACATTGTCACATCACTGACATCATACAGAACTAATATCCTGATAGAGACATTGTCACATCACTGACATCATACAGAACTAATATCCTGATAGAGACATTGTCACATCACTGACATCATACAGAACTAATATCCTGATAGAGACATTGTCACATCACTGACATCATACAGAACTAATATCCTGATAGAGACATTGTCACATCACTGACATCATACAGAACTAATATCCTGATAGAGACATTGTCACATCACTGACATCATACAGAACTAATATCCTGATAGAGACATTGTCACATCACTGACATCATACAGAACTAATATCCTGATAGAGACATTGTCACATCACTGACATCATACAGAACTAATATCCTGATAGAGACATTGTCACATCACTGACATCATACAGAACTAATATCCTGATAGAGACATTGTCACATCACTGACATCATACAGAACTAATATCCTGATAGAGACATTGTCACATCACTGACATCATACAGAACTAATATCCTGATAGAGACATTGTCACATCACTGACATCATACAGAACTAATATCCTGATAGAGACATTGTCACATCACTGACATCATACAGAACTAATATCCTGATAGAGACATTGTCACATCACTGACATCATACAGAACTAATATCCTGATAGAGACATTGTCACATCACTGACATCATACAGAACTAATATCCTGATAGAGACATTGTCACATCACTGACATCATACAGAACTAATATCCTGATAGAGACATTGTCACATCACTGACATCATACAGAACTAATATCCTGATAGAGACATTGTCACATCACTGACATCATACAGAACTAATATCCTGATAGAGACATTGTCACATCACTGACATCATACAGAACTAATATCCTGATAGAGACATTGTCACATCACTGACATCATACAGAACTAATATCCTGATAGAGACATTGTCACATCACTGACATCATACAGAACTAATATCCTGATAGAGACATTGTCACATCACTGACATCATACAGAACTAATATCCTGATAGAGACATTGTCACATCACTGACATCATACAGAACTAATATCCTGATAGAGACATTGTCACATCACTGACATCATACAGAACTAATATCCTGATAGAGACATTGTCACATCACTGACATCATACAGAACTAATATCCTGATAGAGACATTGTCACATCACTGACATCATACAGAACTAATATCCTGATAGAGACATTGTCACATCACTGACATCATACAGAACTAATATCCTGATAGAGACATTGTCACATCACTGACATCATACAGAACTAATATCCTGATAGAGACATTGTCACATCACTGACATCATACAGAACTAATATCCTGATAGAGACATTGTCACATCACTGACATCATACAGAACTAATATCCTGATAGAGACATTGTCACATCACTGACATCATACAGAACTAATATCCTGATAGAGACATTGTCACATCACTGACATCATACAGAACTAATATCCTGATAGAGACATTGTCACATCACTGACATCATACAGAACTAATATCCTGATAGAGACATTGTCACATCACTGACATCATACAGAACTAATATCCTGATAGAGACATTGTCACATCACTGACATCATACAGAACTAATATCCTGATAGAGACATTGTCACATCACTGACATCATACAGAACTAATATCCTGATAGAGACATTGTCACATCACTGACATCATACAGAACTAATATCCTGATAGAGACATTGTCACATCACTGACATCATACAGAACTAATATCCTGATAGAGACATTGTCACATCACTGACATCATACAGAACTAATATCCTGATAGAGACATTGTCACATCACTGACATCATACAGAACTAATATCCTGATAGAGACATTGTCACATCACTGACATCATACAGAACTAATATCCTGATAGAGACATTGTCACATCACTGACATCATACAGAACTAATATCCTGATAGAGACATTGTCACATCACTGACATCATACAGAACTAATATCCTGATAGAGACATTGTCACATCACTGACATCATACAGAACTAATATCCTGATAGAGACATTGTCACATCACTGACATCATACAGAACTAATATCCTGATAGAGACATTGTCACATCACTGACATCATACAGAACTAATATCCTGATAGAGACATTGTCACATCACTGACATCATACAGAACTAATATCCTGATAGAGACATTGTCACATCACTGACATCATACAGAACTAATATCCTGATAGAGACATTGTCACATCACTGACATCATACAGAACTAATATCCTGATAGAGACATTGTCACATCACTGACATCATACAGAACTAATATCCTGATAGAGACATTGTCACATCACTGACATCATACAGAACTAATATCCTGATAGAGACATTGTCACATCACTGACATCATACAGAACTAATATCCTGATAGAGACATTGTCACATCACTGACATCATACAGAACTAATATCCTGATAGAGACATTGTCACATCACTGACATCATACAGAACTAATATCCTGATAGAGACATTGTCACATCACTGACATCATACAGAACTAATATCCTGATAGAGACATTGTCACATCACTGACATCATACAGAACTAATATCCTGATAGAGACATTGTCACATCACTGACATCATACAGAACTAATATCCTGATAGAGACATTGTCACATCACTGACATCATACAGAACTAATATCCTGATAGAGACATTGTCACATCACTGACATCATACAGAACTAATATCCTGATAGAGACATTGTCACATCACTGACATCATACAGAACTAATATCCTGATAGAGACATTGTCACATCACTGACATCATACAGAACTAATATCCTGATAGAGACATTGTCACATCACTGACATCATACAGAACTAATATCCTGATAGAGACATTGTCACATCACTGACATCATACAGAACTAATATCCTGATAGAGACATTGTCACATCACTGACATCATACAGAACTAATATCCTGATAGAGACATTGTCACATCACTGACATCATACAGAACTAATATCCTGATAGAGACATTGTCACATCACTGACATCATACAGAACTAATATCCTGATAGAGACATTGTCACATCACTGACATCATACAGAACTAATATCCTGATAGAGACATTGTCACATCACTGACATCATACAGAACTAATATCCTGATAGAGACATTGTCACATCACTGACATCATACAGAACTAATATCCTGATAGAGACATTGTCACATCACTGACATCATACAGAACTAATATCCTGATAGAGACATTGTCACATCACTGACATCATACAGAACTAATATCCTGATAGAGACATTGTCACATCACTGACATCATACAGAACTAATATCCTGATAGAGACATTGTCACATCACTGACATCATACAGAACTAATATCCTGATAGAGACATTGTCACATCACTGACATCATACAGAACTAATATCCTGATAGAGACATTGTCACATCACTGACATCATACAGAACTAATATCCTGATAGAGACATTGTCACATCACTGACATCATACAGAACTAATATCCTGATAGAGACATTGTCACATCACTGACATCATACAGAACTAATATCCTGATAGAGACATTGTCACATCACTGACATCATACAGAACTAATATCCTGATAGAGACATTGTCACATCACTGACATCATACAGAACTAATATCCTGATAGAGACATTGTCACATCACTGACATCATACAGAACTAATATCCTGATAGAGACATTGTCACATCACTGACATCATACAGAACTAATATCCTGATAGAGACATTGTCACATCACTGACATCATACAGAACTAATATCCTGATAGAGACATTGTCACATCACTGACATCATACAGAACTAATATCCTGATAGAGACATTGTCACATCACTGACATCATACAGAACTAATATCCTGATAGAGACATTGTCACATCACTGACATCATACAGAACTAATATCCTGATAGAAACATTGTCACATCACTGACATCATACAGAACTAATATCCTGATAGAGACATTGTCACATCACTGACATCATACAGAACTAATATCCTGATAGAGACATTGTCACATCACTGACATCATACAGAACTAATATCCTGATAGAAACATTGTCACATCACTGACATCATACAGAACTAATATCCTGATAGAGACATTGTCACATCACTGACATCATACAGAACTAATATCCTGATAGAGACATTGTCACATCACTGACATCATACAGAACTAATATCCTGATAGAAACATTGTCACATCACTGACATCATACAGAACTAATATCCTGATAGAGACATTGTCACATCACTGACATCATACAGAACTAATATCCTGATAGAGACATTGTCACATCACTGACATCATACAGAACTAATATCCTGATAGAGACATTGTCACATCACTGACATCATACAGAACTAATATCCTGATAGAGACATTGTCACATCACTGACATCATACAGAACTAATATCCTGATAGAGACATTGTCACATCACTGACATCATACAGAACTAATATCCTGATAGAGACATTGTCACATCACTGACATCATACAGAACTAATATCCTGATAGAAACATTGTCACATCACTGACATCATACAGAACTAATATCCTGATAGAGACATTGTCACATCACTGACATCATACAGAACTAATATCCTGATAGAGACATTGTCACATAACTGACATCATACAGAACTAATATCCTGATAGAGACATTGTCACATCACTGACATCATACAGAACTAATATCCTGATAGAGACATTGTCACATCACTGACATCATACAGAACTAATATCCTGATAGAAACATTGTCACATCACTGACATCATACAGAACTAATATCCTGATAGAGACATTGTCACATCACTGACATCATACAGAACTAATATCCTGATAGAGACATTGTCACATCACTGACATCATACAGAACTAATATCCTGATAGAGACATTGTCACATCACTGACATCATACAGAACTAATATCCTGATAGAGACATTGTCACATCACTGACATCATACAGAACTAATATCCTGATAGAGACATTGTCACATCACTGACATCATACAGAACTAATATCCTGATAGAGACATTGTCACATCACTGACATCATACAGAACTAATATCCTGATAGAGACATTGTCACATCACTGACATCATACAGAACTAATATCCTGATAGAAACATTGTCACATCACTGACATCATACAGAACTAATATCCTGATAGAGACATTGTCACATCACTGACATCATACAGAACTAATATCCTGATAGAGACATTGTCACATCACTGACATCATACAGAACTAATATCCTGATAGAGACATTGTCACATCACTGACATCATACAGAACTAATATCCTGATAGAGACATTGTCACATCACTGACATCATACAGAACTAATATCCTGATAGAGACATTGTCACATCACTGACATCATACAGAACTAATATCCTGATAGAGACATTGTCACATCACTGACATCATACAGAACTAATATCCTGATAGAGACATTGTCACATCACTGACATCATACAGAACTAATATCCTGATAGAGACATTGTCACATCACTGACATCATACAGAACTAATATCCTGATAGAGACATTGTCACATAACTGACATCATACAGAACTAATATCCTGATAGAGACATTGTCACATCACTGACATCATACAGAACTAATATCCTGATAGAGACATTGTCACATCACTGACATCATACAGAACTAATATCCTGATAGAGACATTGTCACATCACTGACATCATACAGAACTAATATCCTGATAGAGACATTGTCACATCACTGACATCATACAGAACTAATATCCTGATAGAAACATTGTCACATCACTGACATCATACAGAACTAATATCCTGATAGAGACATTGTCACATCACTGACATCATACAGAACTAATATCCTGATAGAGACATTGTCACATCACTGACATCATACAGAACTAATATCCTGATAGAGACATTGTCACATCACTGACATCATACAGAACTAATATCCTGATAGAGACATTGTCACATCACTGACATCATACAGAACTAATATCCTGATAGAGACATTGTCACATCACTGACATCATACAGAACTAATATCCTGATAGAGACATTGTCACATCACTGACATCATACAGAACTAATATCCTGATAGAGACATTGTCACATCACTGACATCATACAGAACTAATATCCTGATAGAGACATTGTCACATCACTGACATCATACAGAACTAATATCCTGATAGAGACATTGTCACATCACTGACATCATACAGAACTAATATCCTGATAGAGACATTGTCACATCACTGACATCATACAGAACTAATATCCTGATAGAGACATTGTCACATCACTGACATCATACAGAACTAATATCCTGATAGAGACATTGTCACATCACTGACATCATACAGAACTAATATCCTGATAGAGACATTGTCACATCACTGACATCATACAGAACTAATATCCTGATAGAAACATTGTCACATCACTGACATCATACAGAACTAATATCCTGATAGAGACATTGTCACATCACTGACATCATACAGAACTAATATCCTGATAGAGACATTGTCACATCACTGACATCATACAGAACTAATATCCTGATAGAGACATTGTCACATCACTGACATCATACAGAACTAATATCCTGATAGAAACATTGTCACATCACTGACATCATACAGAACTAATATCCTGATAGAGACATTGTCACATCACTGACATCATACAGAACTAATATCCTGATAGAGACATTGTCACATCACTGACATCATACAGAACTAATATCCTGATAGAGACATTGTCACATCACTGACATCATACAGAACTAATATCCTGATAGAGACATTGTCACATCACTGACATCATACAGAACTAATATCCTGATAGAGACATTGTCACATCACTGACATCATACAGAACTAATATCCTGATAGAAACATTGTCACATCACTGACATCATACAGAACTAATATCCTGATAGAAACATTGTCACATCACTGACATCATACAGAACTAATATCCTGATAGAGACATTGTCACATCACTGACATCATACAGAACTAATATCCTGATAGAAACATTGTCACATCACTGACATCATACAGAACTAATATCCTGATAGAGACATTGTCACATCACTGACATCATACAGAACTAATATCCTGATAGAGACATTGTCACATCACTGACATCATACAGAACTAATATCCTGATAGAGACATTGTCACATCACTGACATCATACAGAACTAATATCCTGATAGAGACATTGTCACATCACTGACATCATACAGAACTAATATCCTGATAGAGACATTGTCACATCACTGACATCATACAGAACTAATATCCTGATAGAGACATTGTCACATCACTGACATCATACAGAACTAATATCCTGATAGAGACATTGTCACATCACTGACATCATACAGAACTAATATCCTGATAGAGACATTGTCACATCACTGACATCATACAGAACTAATATCCTGATAGAGACATTGTCACATCACTGACATCATACAGAACTAATATCCTGATAGAGACATTGTCACATCACTGACATCATACAGAACTAATATCCTGATAGAGACATTGTCACATCACTGACATCATACAGAACTAATATCCTGATAGAGACATTGTCACATCACTGACATCATACAGAACTAATATCCTGATAGAGACATTGTCACATCACTGACATCATACAGAACTAATATCCTGATAGAGACATTGTCACATCACTGACATCATACAGAACTAATATCCTGATAGAGACATTGTCACATCACTGACATCATACAGAACTAATATCCTGATAGAAACATTGTCACATCACTGACATCATACAGAACTAATATCCTGATAGAGACATTGTCACATCACTGACATCATACAGAACTAATATCCCGATAGAGACATTGTCACATCACTGACATCATACAGAACTAATATCCCGATAGAGACATTGTCACATCACTGACATCATACAGAACTAATATCCCGATAGAGACATTGTTACATCACTGACATCATACAGAACTAATATCCCGATAGAGACATTGTCACATCACTGACATCATACAGAACTAATATCCCGATAGAGACATTGTCACATCACTGACATCATACAGAACTAATATCCCGATAGAGACATTGTCACATCACTGACATCATACAGAACTAATATCCCGATAGAGACATTGTCACATCACTGACATCATACAGAACTAATATCCCGATAGAGACATTGTCACATCACTGACATCATACAGAACTAATATCCCGATAGAGACATTGTCACATCACTGACATCATACAGAACTAATATCCCGATAGAGACATTGTCACATCACTGACATCATACAGAACTAATATCCCGATAGAGACATTGTCACATCACTGACATCATACAGAACTAATATCCCGATAGAGACATTGTCACATCACTGACATCATACAGAACTAATATCCCGATAGAGACATTGTCACATCACTGACATCATACAGAACTAATATCCCGATAGAGACATTGTCACATCACTGACATCATACAGAACTAATATCCCGATAGAGACATTGTCACATCACTGACATCATACAGAACTAATATCCCGATAGAGACATTGTCACATCACTGACATCATACAGAACTAATATCCCGATAGAGACATTGTCACATCACTGACATCATACAGAACTAATATCCTGATAGAGACATTGTCACATCACTGACATCATACAGAACTAATATCCCGATAGAGACATTGTGACATCACTGACATCATACAGAACTAATATCCCGATAGAGACATTGTCACATCACTGACATCATACAGAACTAATATCCCGATAGAGACATTGTCACATCACTGACATCATACAGAACTAATATCCCGATAGAGACATTGTCACATCACTGACATCATACAGAACTAATATCCCGATAGAGACATTGTCACATCACTGACATCATACAGAACTAATATCCCGATAGAGACATTGTCACATCACTGACATCATACAGAACTAATATCCCGATAGAGACATTGTCACATCACTGACATCATACAGAACTAATATCCCGATAGAGACATTGTCACATCACTGACATCATACAGAACTAATATCCCGATAGAGACATTGTCACATCACTGACATCATACAGAACTAATATCCCGATAGAGACATTGTCACATCACTGACATCATACAGAACTAATATCCCGATAGAGACATTGTCACATCACTGACATCATACAGAACTAATATCCCGATAGAGACATTGTCACATCACTGACATCATACAGAACTAATATCCTGATAGAGACATTGTCACATCACTGACATCATACAGAACTAATATCCTGATAGAGACATTGTCACATCACTGACATCATACAGAACTAATATCCTGATAGAGACATTGTCACATCACTGACATCATACAGAACTAATATCCTGATAGAGACATTGTCACATCACTGACATCATACAGAACTAATATCCTGATAGAGACATTGTCACATCACTGACATCATACAGAACTAATATCCTGATAGAGACATTGTCACATCACTGACATCATACAGAACTAATATCCTGATAGAGACATTGTCACATCACTGACATCATACAGAACTAATATCCTGATAGAGACATTGTCACATCACTGACATCATACAGAACTAATATCCTGATAGAGACATTGTCACATCACTGACATCATACAGAACTAATATCCTGATAGAGACATTGTCACATCACTGACATCATACAGAACTAATATCCTGATAGAGACATTGTCACATCACTGACATCATACAGAACTAATATCCTGATAGAGACATTGTCACATCACTGACATCATACAGAACTAATATCCTGATAGAGACATTGTCACATCACTGACATCATACAGAACTAATATCCTGATAGAGACATTGTCACATCACTGACATCATACAGAACTAATATCCTGATAGAGACATTGTCACATCACTGACATCATACAGAACTAATATCCTGATAGAGACATTGTCACATCACTGACATCATACAGAACTAATATCCTGATAGAGACATTGTCACATCACTGACATCATACAGAACTAATATCCTGATAGAGACATTGTCACATCACTGACATCATACAGAACTAATATCCTGATAGAGACATTGTCACATCACTGACATCATACAGAACTAATATCCTGATAGAGACATTGTCACATCACTGACATCATACAGAACTAATATCCTGATAGAGACATTGTCACATCACTGACATCATACAGAACTAATATCCTGATAGAGACATTGTCACATCACTGACATCATACAGAACTAATATCCTGATAGAGACATTGTCACATCACTGACATCATACAGAACTAATATCCTGATAGAGACATTGTCACATCACTGACATCATACAGAACTAATATCCTGATAGAGACATTGTCACATCACTGACATCATACAGAACTAATATCCTGATAGAGACATTGTCACATCACTGACATCATACAGAACTAATATCCTGATAGAGACATTGTCACATCACTGACATCATACAGAACTAATATCCTGATAGAGACATTGTCACATCACTGACATCATACAGAACTAATATCCTGATAGAGACATTGTCACATCACTGACATCATACAGAACTAATATCCTGATAGAGACATTGTCACATCACTGACATCATACAGAACTAATATCCTGATAGAAACATTGTCACATCACTGACATCATACAGAACTAATATCCTGATAGAGACATTTGTTTAGTGATGAGTAGGGAAAATAATGTTAGTCCACTGAGGCCCTCTCATCAAGACATGGAGCCCAGTGAAGTAGGACTGAGGCTCTCTCATGAAGACATGTAGCCCAGTGAAGTAGGACTGAGGCCCTCTCATGAAGACATGTAACCCAGTGAAGTAGGACTGAGGCTCTCATCAAGACATGTAGCCCAGTGAAGTAGGACTGAGGCTCTCATCAAGACATGTAGCTTAGTGAAGTAGGACTGAGGCTCTCATCAAGACATGTAGCTTAGTGAAGTAGGACTGAGGCTCTCATCAAGTCATGTAAGCCCACTGGGCTTACATGACTTGATGAGAGCCTCAGTCCTACTTCACTAAGCTACATGTCTTGATGAGAGCCTCAGTCCTACTTCACTAAGCTACATGTCTTGATGAGAGCCTCAGTAGGACTAGGACTGAGGCTCTCTCTTGAAGACAAGTAGCCCAGTGAAGTAGGGCCGAGGCCCTGTTCCGGTCCCCAGACCCTGACACACTGCTCCAGTCCTGGAGGCGCCATGTATGGTGGGGTCCAGCCTGGATCTGTCAGCAACATCACTGGACCATGAACTCAGGTAGACAGAACACAGAGAAAGGCTCACAGGCAGGCACACACACACACACACACACACACACACACACACACACACACACACACACACACACACACACACACACACACACACACACACACACACACACACACACAAACACACACATTGTAGGTAACTTGATACAATGACACAAAAGCCTCCTCAGTGCCTTATCTCTTCTCTACCTCCTATTTCCTCTCCTCATTCCTCTCCACATTCTTTCTGGTATTTAGCCGAGACCTTTTCACTTTGTATAGCCTTATCAAAGACACCCTGCTCCGGTCCCCAGACCGCAGTGCCCTCCAGACCGCAGTCCCCTCCAGTCCCCAGACCTCAGTCCCCTCTAGTCCCCTCCAGTCCCCCAGTCCCCTCCAGTCCCCAGACCCCAGTCCCCTTCAGTCCCCCAGTCCCTTCCAGTCCCCCAGTCCCCAGACCTGTTCAGTCCCCTCCAGTCCCCAGGCCCCAGTCCCCTCCAGTCCCCCGACCCCAGACCCCTCCAGTCCCCAGACCCCAGTCCCCTCCAGTCCCCCGACCCCAGACCCCTCCAGTCCCCAGTCCCCAGTCCCCTCCAGTCCCCCGACCCCAGACCCCTCCAGTCCCCAGACCCCTCCAGTCCCCAGACCCCTCCAGTCCCCAGACCCCTCCAGACTCCAGTCCCCATCAGTACCCAGACCCCAGTCCCCTCCAGTACCCAGACCCCAGTCCCCTCCAGTCTCCAGTCCTCAGTTTCCAGACCCCTACCCTTCTATCCCCCACTCTCTTCTTCTTTCTCCCAGTTCCTTTCTCTATCTCTGCCTACTCTCACCCCTCGCCCCTCCCCCGTATCTCTCTCTCTCCCTCTCCCTCTCTATCTGTCTCCCCCCCTCTCTCTCCCTCTCACTATCTCTCTCTATCTGTCTCTCTCCCCTCTCTCTCTCCCCTTCTCTCTCACTCTCTCTCCTCCTCTCTCTGCCACCTCTCTCATTGTCTCCCTCTCCTCTCTCTCTCTCTCTCTCTCTCTCTCTCTCCTCCCTTGTTTGTCTCTCTCTCTCCCCTTCTCTCTCACTCTCTCTCATCCTCTCAATTCAATTCAATTCAATTCAAGGGCTTTATTGGCATGGGAAACGTGTTAACATTGCCAAAGCAAGTGAGGTAGACAACATACAAAGTGAATATATAAAGTGAAAAACAACAAAAATTAACAGTAAACATTACACATACAGAGGTTTCAAAACAGTAAAGACATTACAAACGTCATATTATATATATATATATATATGCAGTGTTTTAACAATGTACAAATGGTTAAAGGACACAAGATAAAATAAGTAAGCATAGGTTGTATGGGTTGCATGGGTTGTATTTACAATGCATGGGTTGCATGGGTTGTATTTACAATGGTGTGTGTTCTTCACTGGTTGCCCTTTTCTCGTGGCAACAGGTCACAAATCTTCACACTGTGGAATTTCACCCAGTAGATATGGGAGTTTTTCAAATTTGGTGTTGTTTTTGAATTCTTTGTGGATCTGTGTAATCTGAGGGAAATATGTCTCTCTAATATGGTCATACATTGGGCAGGAGGTTAGGAAGTGCAGCTCAGTTTCCACCTCATTTTGTGGGCAGTGAGCACATAGCCTGTCTTCTCTTGAGAGCCATGTCTGCCTACGGCGGCCTTTCTCAATAGCAAGGCTATGCTCACTGAGTCTGTACATAGTCAAAGCTTTCCTTAATTTTGGGTCAGTCACAGTGGTCAGGTATTCTGCCGCTGTGTACTCTCTGTTTAGGGCCAAATTCTAGTTCTAGTTCTAGTTTGCTCTGTTTTTTTGTTATTTTTTTCCAATGTGTCAAGTAATTATCTTTTTGTTTTCTCATGATTTGGTTGGGTCTAATTGTGCTGTTGTCCTGGGGCTCTGTAGGGTGTGTTTGTGTTTGTGAACAGAGCCCCAGGACCAGCTTGCTTAGGGGACTCTTCTCCAGGTTCATCTCTCTGTAGGTGATGGCTTTGTTATGGAAGGTTTGTGAATCGCTTCCTTTTAGGTGGTTGTAGAATTTAACGGCTCTTTTCTGGATTTTGATAATTAGTGGGTATCGGCCTAATTCTGCTCTGCATGCATTATTTGGTGTTCTACGTTGTACACAGAGGATATTTTTGCAGAATTCTGCGTGCAGAGTCTCAATTTGGTGTTTGTCCCATTTTGTGAAGTCTTGGTTGGTGAGCGGACCCCAGACCTCACAACCATAAAGGGCAATGGGCTCTATGACTGATTCAAGTATTTTTAGCCAAATCCTAATTGGTATGTTGAAATTTATGTTTCTTTTGATGGCATAGAATGCCCTTTTTGCCTTGTCTCTCAGATCGTTCACAGCTTTGTGGAAGTTACCTGTGGCGCTGATGTTTAGGCCAAGGTATGTATAGTTTTTTGTGTGCTCTAGGGCAACAGTGTCTAGATGGAATTTGTATTTGTGGTCCTGGTGACTGGACCTTTTTTGGAACACCATTATTTTGGTCTTACTGAGATTTACTGTCAGGGCCCAGGTCTGACAGAATCTGTGCATAAGATCTAGGTGCTGCTGTAGGCCCTCCTTGGTTGGTGACAGAAGCACCAGATCATCGGCAAACAGCAGACATTTGACTTCGGATTCTAGCAGGGGGAGGCCGGGTGCTGCAGACTTTTCTAGTGCCCGCGCCAATTCGTTGATATATATGTTGAAGAGGGTGGGGCTTAAGCTGCATCCCTGTCTAACCCCACGACCCTGTGTGAAGAAATGTGTGTGTTTTTTGCCAATTTTAACCGCACACTTGTTGTTTGTGTACATGGATTTTATAATGTCGTATGTTTTACCCCCAACACCACTTTCCATCAGTTTGTATAGCAGACCCTCATGCCAGATTGAGTCGAAGGCTTTTTTGAAATCAACAAAGCATGAGAAGACTTTGCCTTTGTTTTGGTTTGTTTGGTTGTCAATTAGGGTGTGCAGGGTGAATACATGGTCTGTTGTACGGTAATTTGGTAAAAAGCCAATTTGACATTTGCTCAGTACATTGTTTTCATTGAGGAAATGTACGAGTCTGCTGTTAATAATAATGCAGAGGATTTTCCCAAGGTTACTGTTGACACATATTCCACGGTAGTTATTGGGGTCAAATTTGTCTCCACTTTTGTGGATTGGGGTGATCAGTCCTTGGTTCCAAATATTGGGGAAGATGCCAGAGCTAAGTATGATGTTAAAGAGTTTTAGTATAGCCAATTGGAATTTGTTGTCTGTATATTTGATAATTTCATTGAGGATACCATCAACACCACAGGCCTTTTTGGGTTG
>NC_143046.1:12480000-12500000 GCF_057628025.1 Oncorhynchus mykiss | reverse complement strand
GAACTACAGACTTCTTATACCAGTGGGCATTCAACACAATGAGATAGAGATATGTACAGCTGTGAACTACAGACTTCTTATACCAGTGGGCATTCAACACAATGAGGCAGAGATGGGAACAATCCTGCACTTATTAAAGCATTAAGACTACAGATATCATCCTAAAATATCTTCAACATTATATAAAGATCATGTCTGGTAGCCCAGCCTGTTTAGGACAGACAGAGAGGTAGTCTGGTAGTCCAGCCTGTTTAGGACAGACAGAGAGGCAGTCTGGTAGTCCAGCCTGTTTAGGACAGACTGAGAGGTAGTCTGGTAGTCCATCCTGTTTAGGACAGACAGAGAGTTAGTCTGGTACTGGACTGTGTACTGGGCTCTGTACTGGGCTCTGTACTGGGCTGTGTACTGGGCTGTGTACTGGGCTCTGTACTGGGCTGTGTACTGGGCTGTGTACTGGGCTCTGTACTGGGCTGTGTACTGGGCTGTGTACTGGGCTCTGTACTGGGCTGTGTACAGGGCTGTGTACTGGGCTGTGTTCTGGGCTCTGTACTGGGCTGTGTACTGGGCTCTGTACTGTATTGCTGCTTTAACAGCCTCCACTCTTCTGGGAAGGCTTTCCACTAGATGTTGGAACATTGCTGCTATAACAGCCTCCACTCTTCTGGGAAGGCTTTCCACTAGATGTTGGAACATTGCTGCTATAACAGCCTCCACTCTTCTGGGAAGGCTTTCCACTAGATGTAGGAACATTGCTGCTATAACAGCCTCCACTCTTCTGGGAATGCTTTCCACTAGATGTTGGAACATTGCTGCTATAACAACCCCCACTCTTCTGGGAAGGCTTTCCACTAGATGTTGGAACATTGCTGGGGGAACTTGCTGCCACTCAGCCACAAGAGCATTAGTGAGGTTGGGCACTGATGTTGGGCGATTAGGCCTGGCTCGCGGTCGGCTTTCCAGTTCATCCAAAGGGTGCTTGATGGGTTTGAGGTCAGGGCTCTGTGCAGGCCAGTCAAGTTCTTCCACACTGATCTCGACAAACTATTTCTGTATGGACATCGCTTTGTGCACGGGGGCATTATGCTGAAACAGGAAAGGGCCTTCCCCAAACTGTTGTCACAAAGTTGGAAGCACAGAATCGCCTAGAATGTCCTTGTATTCTGTAGCATTAAGATTTCACTTCACTGGAACTAACGGGCCTAGTCCGAACCATGAAAAACAGCCCCAGAACATTTGTCCTCCTCCCCCAAAATTTACAGTTGGCACTAAGCATTCAGGCAGGTAGCGTTCTCCTGGCATCTGCCAAACCCAGATTCGTCCATCAAACTGACAGATGGTGAAGTGTAATTTATAACTCCAGAGAATGTGTTTCCACTGCTCCAGAGTCCAATGGCGGCGAGCCGAGGCTTGGCATTGCACAGGGTGATCTTTGACTTGTGTGCGGCTGCTCTGCCATGGAAACCCATTTCATGAAGCTCCCGACAAACAGTTATTGTACTGATGTTGCTTCCGGAGGCAGTTTGTAACTCGGTAGTGAGAGTTGCAACAGACGAAAGGACAGCTGGTTTTCACACGCTACGAGCTCCCGCCATCGTTGGACCCGTTCTGTGAGTTTGTGTGGTCTACCACTTCCCAGCCGAGCTGTTGTTGCTCCTAGAAGTTTTCACTTCACAATAACAGCACTTACAGTTGACCAGGGCAGCTCTAGTAGGGCAGAAATTTGACAATCTGAATTGTTGGAAAGGTGCATCCTCTGACGGTGCCACGTTGAAAGTCACTAAGCTCTTCGCTTAGGCCATTCTACAACCAATGTTTGTCTATGGAGATTACATGGCTGTGTGCTCGGTTTTATACACCTGTCAGCAACGGGTGTGGCTGAAATAGGCAAATCTACTAATTTGAAGGGGTGTCTACATAAACTCAACAAAAAAAGAAACGTCCCTTTTTCAGGACCCTGTCTTTCAAAGAGAATTCATAAAAATCCAAATAACTTAACAGATCTTCATTGTAAAGTGTTTTAACACTGTTTCCCCATGCTTGTTCAATGAACCATAAACAATTAATGAACATGCACCTGTGGAATGGTCGTTAAGACAGAGAGTTAAGGTCACAGTTATGAAAACTTAGGACACTAAAGAGGCCTTTCTACTGACTCTGAAAAACACAAAAAATAAAGATGCCCAGGGTCCCTGCTCATCTGCGTGAACGTGCCTTAGGCATGCTGCAAGGAGGCATGAGGACTGCAGATGTGGCCAGGGCAATAAATTGCAATGTCCGTACTGTGAGACGCCTAAGACAGCGCTACAGGGAGACAGGACGGACAGCTGATCGTCCTCGCAGTGGCAGACCACGTGTAACAACACCTGCACAGGATCGGTACATCCGAACATCACACCTGCGGGATAGGTACAGGATGGCAACAACAACTGCCCGAGTTACACCAGGAACGCACAATCCCTCCATCAGTGCTCAGACTGTCCACAATAGGCTGAGAGAGGCTAGATTGAAGGCTTATAGGCCTATTGTAAGGCAGGTCCTCACCAGACATCACCGGCAACAACGTTGCCTATGGCCACAAACCCACCGTCGCTGGACCAGACAGGACTGGCAAAAAGTTTTCTTTCCTGATGAGTCGCGGTTTTGTCTCACCAGGGGTGATGGTTGGATTTGCGTTTATCGTATAAGGAATGAGCGTTACACTGAGGCCTGTTCTCTGGAGCGGGATCGATTTGAATGTGGAGGGTCCGTCATGGTCGGGCGGTGTGTCACAACATCACTGAGCTTGTTGTCATTGCAGGCAATCTCAACTTTGTGCATTACAGGGAAGACATTGTCCTCCCTCATGTGGTACCCTTCCTGCAGGGTCATCCTGGCATGACCCTCCAGCATGATAATGCCACCAGCCATACTGCTCATTCTGTGCGTAATTTCCTGCAAGACAGGAATGTAAGTGTTCTGCCATGGCCAGCGAAGAGCCCGGATCTCAATCCCATTGAGCACGTCTGGGACCTGTTGGATCGGAGGGTGAGGGCTAGGGCCATTCCCCGCAGAAATATCCAGGAACTTGCAAGTGCCTTGGTGGCAGAGTGGGACATCTCACAGCAAGAACTGGCAAATCTGGTGCAGTCCATGAGGAGGAGATGCACTGCAGCACTTAATGCAGCTGGTGGCCACACCACATACTGACTGTTACTTTTGGTTTTGACCCCCCCTTTGTTCAGGAACACATTATTCCATTTCTGTTAGTCACATGTCTGTGGAACTTGTTCAGTTTATGTCTCAGTAGTTGAATCTCGTTATGTTCATACAAATATTTACACATGTGAAGTTTGCTGAAAATAAATGCAGTTGACAGTGAGAGAACATTTATTTTTTTGCTGAGTTTACATGTGTATATAGTGTATTTAAAATAGAGAGAATCCATGTACCAGCAGGATTCAGTAAATTAGCCTGTTGAGATCAGATGTGTCTGGTCTCCACGTACTGTTAAGGATGAGAGGATGAGAGGAGAGGAGGATATTTGAGGAGGAGAAGGAGGAGAGGAGGAGAGAAGGAGAGAAGGAGAGGATGAGAGGAGGGGAGGAGAGGATGATAATAGGAGAGGAGGAGAGGATGGGAGGAGGAGGGGAGGAGAGGATGAGAGGAGGAGGGGAGAAGGAGAGGTTGAGAGGAGGAGGGGGGCAGAGGAGGAGAGGATGAGAGGAGGAAGGAAGAAAGGAAGAGAGAGAGAGGAGCATGCAACAGGCCACCAACACGCCCTGAGGGCAGCCACTCCCTGAGGGAGGATGAGAGGAGGGGAGGAGAGGAGAGGATGGGAGGAGGAGGGGAGGGGAGGATGAAGGGAGAAGGAGAGGGTGAGAGGAGGAGGGGAGAAGAGGAGGAGAGAAGGAGAGGATGAGAGGATGAGAGGAGGGGAGGAGAGGAGAGGATGAGAGGAGGAGGGGAAAAGAGGGGTGAAGGAGAGGATGAGAAGCGGAGGGGAAAAGAGGAGGAGAGAAGAGGAGGATGAGAGGATAGGATGAGAGGATGAGGGGAGGAGAGGAGGAGAGAAGGAGAAGATGAGAGGAGGGGAGGAGAGGGTGAGAGGAGGAGAGAAGGAGAGGATGAGAGAAGGAGAGGAGGAGGGGAGGAGAGGAGGAGGGGAGGAGAGGAGGAGAGAAGGAGAGGAGGAGGGGAGGAGAGGAGAGGAGGAGAGGAGGAAAGGAGGAGAGAAGGAGGGGAGGAGAGGATGAGAGAAGGAGAGGATGAGAGGAGAAGGGAAGGAGAGGAGGAGGGGAGGAGAGGATGAGAGGAGGAAGGAAGAAAGGAAGAGAGAGAGAGGAGCATGCAACAGGCCACCAACACGCCCTGAGGGCAGCCATTACACATGTTGTGTTGCACATTGTGAATAAGAAACTCAAGAACAAAGATGAGGGATTCATAATTAAGCATGTCCCGCAGACATCCCCGAGCAGTGTGTGTGTGTGTGTGTGTGTGTGTGTGTGCGTGTGTGTGTGTGTGTGTGTGTGTGTTTGGCCAGACAGGGGAGGTTTCAGGACAGAGAGGGGAGGTTTCATTCCTTCTATATATACCTGAACTGGTTTGGAGCAGGACAGAGAGGGGAGGTTTCAGGACAGAGAGGGGAGGTTTCATACCTTCTATATATACCTGAACTGGTTTGGAGCAGGACAGAGAGGGGAGGTTTCAGGACAGAGAGGGGAGGTTTCAGGACAGAGATGGGAGGTTTTCAGGACAGAGAAGGCAGGTTTCATACCTTCTTACAGAGGACCAGCTGGTGATCAAAGAGGAAGAAGACCCGTTGCTGACTGCGTCCATAGGGCTGGTAGATCCAAGACATTTCTCCTGTATAGATCAACTCCGAGCTCCGGTCCAGGATGTCATCACCCTGGGGACAATAATAATACATATCTTTATTTAGCACTATTCAAGGACCTAAAGACGCTCGTTTTAAACACACACACACACACTCCGTTGAGGGTTGGTTAATTCCGAGTGGTGTACAGTATGTACCTCCCAGTCTAGGACGGAGGCCTGCCATTGGGCGATCTTGTCAATGTTCTCCAGCCTCCTCTTCCTCTCATTGATCTGCTGAGTGACGTTACGCATCACCGCCAGCGCCGCCGCCACGTAGCGATAGTCACTATGGAAACAGAACACACATTACAACCACCACGTAGCGATAGTCAATATGGAGACAGAACACACATTACAACCACCACGTAGCGATAGTCACTATGGAGACAGAACACACATTACAACCACCACGTAGAGATAGTCACTATGGAGACAGAACACACATTACAACCACCACGTAGCGATAGTCACTATGGAGACAGAACACACATTACAACCACCACGTAGCGATAGTCACTATGGAGACAGAACACACATTACAACCACCACATAGAGATAGTCACTATGGAGACAGAAGACACATTACAACCACCACATAGTAATAGTCACTATGGAGACGGAACACAGGTAATTTCAGGGGGATGAATCACACCTTAACGCAGTCGCTATTGCTACAGGTTTGTGTGTGCCAGATCAGTGTGTGTGTTAGTAAGTGTGTGTGTGTGTGTGTGTGTGTGTGTGTTTTGTGTCTATCTGTGGAAGCAGGCCTATCCTCCATCTTGCAGACACATGACACACTACACTTTCACACACTCCTCACAGACTGAGGCAGACAGACAGACAGACAGACATACAGACAGGGAGAGAGAGAGAGAGACAGACTTACAGGCAGACAGAGAGACAGATATCTGGCAGATAGAGTTACGAGTGTTGGCTCCTGCCCCTGTCTGGCTGTGAGAGTGTGATTTGTGAATGACCTGGAGCCAGATGAGACAAACACAGCTGAATGACTGACTTTGTGTGTGTGTGTGTCTATAATCCTACCTGTGTTCCTGTGCAGTGTATTTGAGCAGCTCGGCCAGCTGCAGGGGGTATTTGCAGATCTTCTGTACGGGTGTGAGGAGGAAGCCGTCGATAGCGATGTCGATCATCTGCTGCAGCAGACGGCAGGCCTCGAAGAAGTGCTGGTACCTCCCGTCTCTCATCAGCTTGGACAGCTCCATACAGGCGTCCAGGTGGTTGTTACAGTACTCAGAGTAGATCCAGAAGCCGTCTTGCTGTGGGACACAACAACAATGGAGGAGATGAGGAGATGAGGAGATGGGGAGATGAGGAGATGAGGAGATGAGGAGATGAGGAGATGAGGAGATGAGGAGATGGGGAGATGAGGAGATGGGGAGATGAGGAGATGGGGAGATGAGGAGATGAGGAGATGAGGAGATGGGGAGATGGGGAGATGAGGAGATGAGGAGATGAGGAGATGAGGAGATGAGGAGATGGGGAGATGAGGAGATGAGGAGATGAGGAGATGAGGAGATGAGGAGATGAGGAGATGGGGAGATGAGGAGATGGGGAGATGAGGAGATGGGGAGATGAGGAGATGAGGAGATGAGGAGATGGGGAGATGAGGAGATGAGGAGATGAGGAGATGAGGAGATGAGGAGATGAGGAGATGGGGAGATGGGGAGATGGGGAGATGAGGAGATGGGGAGATGAGGAGATGAGGAGATGAGGAGATGAGGAGATGAGGAGATGATTCATTTGTGATTTGAAACAATAAATCCTGCTGCAGGAATCATAAGGTTGTTCAGCCTCTATCTTCAAATCAAATCAAATCAAATGTTATTTGTCACATGCGCCGAATACAACAGGTGTAGTAGACCTTACAGTGAAATGCTGAATACAACAGGTGTAGTAGACCTTACAGTGAAATGCTGAATACAACAGGTGTAGTAGACCTTACAGTGAAATGCCGAATACAACAGGTGTAGTAGACCTTACAGTGAAATGCTGAATACAACAGGTGTAGTAGACCTTACAGTGAAATGCTGAATACAACAGGTGTAGTAGACCTTACAGTGAAATGCTGAATACAACAGGTGTAGTAGACCTTACAGTGAAATGTTGAATACAACAGGTGTAGTAGACCTTACAGGGAAATGCTGAATACAACAGGTGTAGTAGACCTTACAGTGAAATGCTTACTTACAAGCCCTGAAACAACAATGCAGTTAAGATGTTTTAAGAAAAATAAGTGTTTCTATAAAAAATAGAAACTAAAAGTAACAAATAATTAAACAGCAGTAAAATAACAATAGTGAGGCTATAAGGGGGTACCGGTACAGTCAGTGTGGAGGCTATATACAGGGGGGTACCGGTACAGAGTCAGTGTGGAGGCTATATACAGGGTGTTACGGTACAGAGTCAATGTGGAGGCTATATACAGGGAGTACCAGTACAGAGTCAATGTGGAGGCTATATACAGGGGGGTACGGTACAGAGTCAATGTGGAGGCTATATACAGGGAGTACCAGTACAGAGTCAATGTGGAGGCTATATACAGGGAGTACCAGTACAGAGTCAATGTGGAGGCTATTTACAGGGAGTACCAGTACAGAGTCAATGTGGAGTCTATATACAGGGAGAACCAGTACAGAGTCAATGTGGAGGCTATATACAGGAGGTACCGGTACAGAGTCAGTGTGGAGGCTATATGGGGGTACCGGTACAGAGTCAATGTGGAGGCTATATATAGGGGGGTACTGGTACAGAGTCAATGTAGAGGCTATATGGGGGTACCAGTACAGAGTCAATGTGGAGGCTATATGGGGGTTCCGGTACAGAGTCAATGTGCGGGGACACCGGTTAGTTGAGGTAATATGTACATGTAGGAAGAGTTAAAGTGACTATGCATAGTTACTAAACAGAGAGTAGCAGCAGCGTAAAAGAGGGTTCTGGGTAGCCATTTGATTAGCTGTTCAGGAGTCGGAATGTTGGAAGATGGTAAGAAGCCTCTTGGACCTAGACTTTGCGCTCCGGTACCGCTTGCCGTGTGGTAACAGAAAGGACAGTCCAAGACTAGGGTGGCTGGAGTCTTTGACAATTTTTAGGGCCTTCCTCTGACAGCGCCTGGTATAGAGGTCCTGGATGGCAGGATGCTTGACCCCAGTGATGTACCCTCTGTAGTGTCTTGTGGTCTGAGGCCGAGCAGTTGAATCACATTGAAGGAGATGTTGTTGTCCTGGCACCACACGGCCAGGTCTCTGACCTCCTTATAGGCTGTCTCATTGTTGTCAGTGATCAGGCCTACCACTGTTGTGTCATCGGCAACCTTGATGATGGTGTTGGAGTCGTGCCTGGCCATGCAGTCATGAGTGAAAAGGGAGTACAGGAGGGGACTGAGCATGCACCCCTGAGGAGCCCCCGTGTTAAGGATCAGTGTGGCGGATGTGTTGTTACCTACCCTTACCACCTGGGGGCGGCCGATCAGGAAGCAGTTGAGCAAGCTGTTAAGGAACCTTTTGGACCTAGACTTGGTGCTCCGGTACCACTTGCCGTTCGGAAGCAAAGAGAACAGTCTATGACTTGGGTAACTGGAGTCTTTGACAATTTTTATGGCCTTCCTCTGACACTGCCTGGTATAGAGGTCCTGACGGCAGGAAGCTTGGCCCAAGTGATGTACTGGGGCATACGCACTACCCTCTGCAGTGCCTTATGGTCAGATGCCGAGCAGTTGCCATACCAGGCGGTGGTGCAACAGGTCAGGATGCTCTCGATGGTGCAGCTGTAGAATTTTTTGAGGATCTGGGCACCCATGCCAAATCTTTTCAGTCTCCTGAGGGGGAAAAGGCGTTGTTGTGCCCTCTTCATGACTTTCTTGGTGTGCTTGGACCATGTTAGTTTGTTGGTGATGTGGACACCAAGGACCTTGAAGCTCTCAACCTGCTCCACTACAGCCCCGTTGATATGAATGGGGGCGTGTTCGGCCATCCTTTTCCTGTAGTCCACAATCACCTCCTATGTCTTGCTCACGTTGAGGGAGAGGCTGTTGTCCTGGCACCACACTGCCAGGTCTCTGCCTCCTCCCTATAGGCTGTCTCATTGTTGTCGGGGATCAGGCCTACCAGCATTGTGTCACCAGCAAACATAATGATGGTGTTGGAGTCGTGCTTGGCCACGCAGTTGTGGGTGAAAAGGGAGTAAAGGAGAGGATTAAAACCCCGGAGGGGCCCCCGTGTTGAGGATCAACATGGCAGATGTGTTGTTGCCTACCCTTACCAGCTGGGGCGGCTCGTCAGGAAGTCCAGGATCCAGTTGCAGAGGGAGGTGTTTAGTCCCATGGTCCATAGCTTAGTGATGAGTTTTGTGGGCACTATGGTGTTGAACGCTGAGCTGCAGTCAATGAACAGAATTCACACTTTTGTCCAGTTGGGAAAGGGCAGTGTGGAGTGCAATTGAGTTTGCGTCATCTGTGGATCTGTTGGGGCGGTATGCAAATTGAAGTGGTTCTAGGGTTTCAGGGATAATGGTGTTGATGTGAGACAGGACCAGCCTTTCAAAGAACTTCATGACTACCGACGTGAGCATTATGGGGCTGTAGTCATTTAGGCAGGTTACCTTCACTTTCCTGGGAACAGGGACTATGGTGGTATTGAAACATGTAGGTATTACAGACTCGGTCAGGGAGAGGTTGAAAATGTCAGTAAAGATACTTGCAAGTTGGCCGTGCATGCTCTGAGTACACGTCCTGGTTATCCTTCTGGCCCTGCAGTGAATATTGACCTGTTTAAAGGTCTTGCTCACATCGGCTATGGAGAGCGTGATCACACAGTCATCTGGAACAGCTGATGCTCTCATGCATGCTTCAGTGTTGCTTGCCTTGAAGCGAGCATAAAAGGCATTTAGCTTGTCTGGTAGGCTTGTGTCACTGGGCAGCTCGCGGCTGGGTTTCCCTTTGTAGTCCATAATAGTTTTCAAGCCCTGCCACATCCGACGAGCGTCAGAGACGGTGTAGTAGGATTCAATCTTTGCCCTGTATTGTCGCTTTTCCTGTTTGATGGTTTGACTGAGGGCATAGCAGGATTTCTTATACGCGTGTTTAATTAGTGTTCAGCGGATGTTGCCTGTAATCCATGGCTTCTGGTTGGGATATGTACGTATGATCACTGTGGGAACGACGTCGTCGAGGCACTTATTGATGAAGCAGGTGACAGAGGTGGTATACTCCTCAATGCCATTGGATGAATACCAGAACATGTCCCAGTCTGTGCTAGCAAAACAGTCCTGTAGCATCCACGTCATCTGACCACTTCCGTATTGAGCGAGTCACTGGTACTTCCTGCTTTAGTTTTTGCTTGTAAGCAGAAATCAGGAGGATAGAATTATGGTCAAATTTTCCAAATGGAGGGCGAGGGGGAGCTATGTACACGTCTCTGTGTGTGGAGTAAAGGTGGTCTAGAGGATTTTTCCCCCTGGTTGCACATGTGACATGCTGATAGAAATAAGGTAAAACAGATTTAAGTTTACCTGCATTAAAGTCCCTGGCCACTAGGAACGCCACTTCTGGATGAGCATTTTCTTGTTTGTTTATGGCCTTATACAGCTGGTTGAGTGTGTCTTAGTGTCAGAGTCAGTTTGTGGTGGTAAATAGATGGTTATGAAAAATATAGATTGGTAGATAGTGTGGTCTGCAGCTTATAATGAGGTACTCTACCGCAGGTGAGCAATACCTTGAGACTACGTTAATATTAGACATTGACACACACTCCCACTTCTCGTCTCACCAGACACAGCTGTTCTGTCCTGCTGATGCATGGAAAACCCAGCCAACTGTTTATTATGTGTTGTGGTTCAGCCACGACTCGGTGAAACATGAGATGTTACAGTTTTTAATGTCCCGCTGGTAGGATAGTCTTTAATGGAGCTCATCCAGTTTATTCTCCAGTGATTGTACGTTGGCCAATAGAACGGATGGTAGAGGCGGGTTACACACTCGCCGACGAATTCTCACAAGGCACCCTGATCTGTGTCCCCTACATTTCCTTATTTTCTTAATGCGAATGATGGGGATTTGGGCCTTGTCTGGGATCAACATTATATTCTTCACGTCAGACTCATTAAAGAAAATATCTTTATCCAGTTTGAGGTGAGTAATCGCTGTTCTGATATCCAGAAGCTCTTTTTGGTCAAAAGGGACAGTAGCCTCAACATTATGTACAAAATAAGTTACAAATAGGGGCCTCCCGGGTGGCACAGCGGGGGGGCTTTACGTGGCTCATCGTGCTCTAGCGACTCCTTGTGTAGGACCGGGCACCTGCAGGCTGACTTCGGTCGTCAGTTGAAAGCTGTTTCTTCCGACACATTGGTGCAACTGGCTTCCGGATTAAGCGGGCGGGTGTTAAGAAGCGTGGTTTGGTGGGTCATGTTTCGGGGAACGCATGACTCGACTTTCGCCTCTCCCAAGGCCTGTTGGGGAGTTGCAGCGATTGAGACACGTTACAAACAATGTGAAAAAACACACAAAATAGCACAGTTGGCTAGGAGCCTGTAAAACGGCAGCCATCCCCTCGGCTCCAATCTGAATATCATCTTGGTGTTGAATAATAACTTACCTGTTCTAGAAAACAGGGTCCTATCTAGGTAGTAACTTACCTGTTCTAGAAAGCAGAGTCCTATCTAGGTAGTAACTTACATGTTCTAGAAAGCAGGGTCCTATCTAGGTAGTAACTTACATGTTCTAGAAAGCAGAGCCCTAACTAGATAGTAACTTACATGTTCTAGAAAGCAGGGTTCTATCTTGGTAGTAACTTACATGTTCTAGAAAGCAGGGTCCTATCTAGGTAGTAACTTACCTGTTCTAGAAAGCAGGGTCCTATCTAGGTAGTAACTTACATGTTCTAGAAAGCAGGGTCCTATCTAGGTAGTAACTTACATGTTCTAGAAAGCAGAGTCCTATCTAGGTAGTAACTTACCTGTTCTAGAAAGCAGAGTCCTATATGGGTAGTAACTTACATGTTCTAGAAAGCAGGGTCCTATCTAGGTAGTAACTTACATGTTCTAGAAAGCAGGGTCCTATCTGGGTAGTAACTTACCTGTTCTAGAAAGCAGAGTCATATCTAGGTAGTAACTTACATGTTCTAGAAAGCAGGGTCCTATCTAGGTAGTAACTTACATGTTCTAGAAAGCAGGGTCCTATCTAGGTAGTAACTTACATGTTCTAGAAAGCAGGGTCCTATCTAGGTAGTAACTTACATGTTCTAGAAAGCAGGGTCCTATCTAGGTAGTAACTTACATGTTCTAGAAAACAGGGTCCTATCTGGGTAGTAACTTACATGTTCTAGAAAGCAGGGTCCTATCTCAGACAGGTGTGGTTCCTCGTTGTTGTATTGTTTCTCCAGGTCTCTAACGAAGCCCATCTGGAAACGGTAGATGTCCTCGATGTTCCCAAAGATCACCCTCAGCTGGTCATCGTTAAACATGTCTACCCTCTTCCTACACTGACGCAGGTAGCCCTGGAAGAAAGATAAGTATACATACAGTAGGATGGGGATGAGCAAAGGATTGTGTGTGTGTGTGTGTATGTGTGTCTGTGCTCATGCTTGTGTGTGTGTGTCTGAGTGTGTGTGTGTGTGCTGGTGTGTGGGTTCCCACATTTCAACATATTTTCCTGTACTCTCCCATATATCCCTGGAGAGAATCATGAAAGCAGATTGAGTCTAGTTTTAAACACTACTTCTATAATCAATTCACCACAGTTAGACTACTGCTGTAATCAATTCACCACAGTTAGACTACTGTTCCAAGAGAGCTCACGTACCCCTGCATGTGTGTGTGTGTTTGTCGGTTTGTGTGTGTGTGTGTGTGTGTGTGTGTGTGTGTGTGTGTGTGTGTGTGTGTGTGTGTGTGTGTGTGTGTATGTGTGTGGTGTATTGTGTGTGTGTGTGTGCATGCATGCGTTTTCCCAAGTGTGCAGAGTAGGTGTGTGTGTATGTATGCGTGTGCACGTATGTACTGTAAGTGTGTGTACCTCACAGATGTCCTTGAGGTGTTTGATGTAGTGTCTCTCTGTGCTCATAATCTCATTGATGACGTTGGCTCTCATCTGGTCACGGTTCTGAAGCGGCGAGCCCAGGCACAGGCAGTCGTTGGTCGGATCCAGGTGACCGTTAGCCATTTCACTGGTCCCCTCCACAGGCTCCACCCCCCCATCCTCCTGGTTCACCCACAGCTGAGGAGACCAACACACATACTCCTGAATGGGAGATAAAATGATGACTATATACTACTACTATCAGGCTTTAACACAGAAAACATCACATCTCTTAGTTCATCTCTTCCTCTTCCAGACATCTTTTAATCACTTGTTCCAGTTTCAGGTTGTAGTTTCCAGCTCTGGGGCTCAGAGGAGAGTAGACAGAGGGACAGAGACAGAGGGACAGAGACAGAGGGACAGAGAGAGAGAGAGAGAGAGAGAGACAGAGGGACAGAGGGACAGGTACAGAGACAGAGGGGATCTTTGTTCCAGCATTGAGCTGTAGACACACTCACACATACATCCAAAACACACCGCTCAGCTTGAGGTAGGTTAGAGTTAGGTTAGAGGTTAGAGGTAGGTTAGAGGTTAGAGGTAGGTTAGAGGTTAGAGGTAGGTTAGAGGTGCGTTAGAGGTAGGTTAGAGGTTAGAGGTAGGTTAGAGTTAGGTTAGAGGTAGGTTAGAGTTAGGTTAGAGGTAGGTTAGAGGTAGGTTAGAGGTTAGAGGTAGGTTAGTTTTAGGTTAGAGGTAGGTTAGAGGTAGGTTAGTTTTAGGTTAGAGGTAGGTTAGAGGTAGGTTAGAGGTTAGAGCTAGGTTAGAGTTAGGTTAGAGGTAGGTTAGAGGTGCGTTAGAGGTAGGTTAGAGGTTAGAGGTAGGTTAGAGTTAGGTTAGAGGTAGGTTAGAGTTAGGTTAGAGGTAGGTTAGAGTTAGGTTAGAGGTAGGTTAGAGCTAGGTTAGAGGTAGGTTAAAGGTTAGAGTTAGGTTAGAGGTAGGTTAGAGGTTAGAGGTAGGTTAGAGGTAGGTTAGAGTTAGGTTAGAGGTAGGTTAGAGCTAGGTTAGAGCTAGGTTAGAGTTAGGTTAGAGTTAGGTTAGAGGTGCGTTAGAGGTAGGTTAGAGGTTAGAGGTAGGTTAGAGGTAGGTTAGAGGTGCGTTAGAGGTAGGTTAGAGGTTAGAGGTAGGTTAGAGGTAGGTTAGAGGTTAAAGGTAGGTTAGAGGTTAGAGGTAGATTAGAGTTAGGTTAGAGGTAGGTTAGAGGTAGGTTAGAGGTAGGTTAGAGTTAGGTTAGAGTTAGGTTAGAGGTTAGAGTTAGGTTAGAGGTAGGTTAGAGGTTAGAGTTAGGTTAGAGTTAGGTTAGGGGTAGGTTAGAGGTTAGAGTTAGGTTAGAGTTAGGTTAGAGGTAGGTTAGAGGTAGGTTAGAGGTTAGAGGTAGGTTAGAGGTTAGAGGTAGGTTAGAGGTAGGTTAGAGGTAGGTTAGAGGTTAGAGTTAGGTTAGAGTTAGGTTAGAGGTTAGAGTTAGGTTAGAGGTAGGTTAGAGGTAGGTTAGAGGTTAGAGTTAGGTTAGAGTTAGGTTAGAGGTAGGTTAGAGGTAGGTTAGAGGTTAGAGGTAGGTTAGAGGTTAGAGGTAGGTTAGAGGTAGGTTAGAGGTAGGTTAGAGGTTAGAGTTAGGTTAGAGTTAGGTTAGAGGTTAGAGTAAGGTTAGAGGTAGGTTAGAGGTAGGTTAGAGGTTAGAGGTAGGTTAGAGGTTAGAGGTAGGTTAGAGGTAGGTTAGAGGTTAGAGGTTAGAGGTAGGTTAGAGGTTAGAGGTAGGTTAGAGGTTAGAGGTAGGTTAGAGGTAGGTTAGAGGTTAGAGGTAGGTTAGAGGTTAGAGGTAGGTTAGAGGTTAGAGGTAGGTTAGAGGTAGGTTAGAGGTAGGTTAGAGGTCGGTTAGAGGTAGGTTAGAGTTAGGTTAGAGGTAGGTTAGAGGTAGGTTAGAGGTTAGAGTTAGGTTAGAGGTAGGTTAGAGGTAGGTTAGAGGTTAGAGTTAGGTTAGAGATAGGTTAGAGGTAGGTTAGAGGTAGGTTAGAGTTAGGTTAGAGGTAGGTTAGAGTTAGGTTAGAGGTAGGTTAGAGGTAGGTTAGAGTTAGGTTAGAGGTAGGTTAGAGGTAGGTTAGAGTTAGGTTAGAGTTGGGTTAGAGGTAGGTTAGAGAGGATCAGATGCCTGGTACAGTAGCCAAACCAACACCTGATGATGAAACACTGTGTGCCTACTGAACATCTAAGAGGCGACAGTTGTAATGCCAAACACACGACGCCATGCAGCTTCACAACAACAAGCAGAGAGACGGGTGGAGACAACTGGTGCTACTGTGCTACTGTGCTAATGTGCTAATGTGCTACTGTGCTAATGTGCTACTGTGCTAATGTGCTACTGTGTTACTGTGCTAATGTGCTACTGTGCTAATGTGGCACTATGCTAATGTGCTACTGTGCTACTGTGCTACTGTGCTAATGTGCTACTGTGCTAATGTGCTACTGTGCTAATGTGCTACTGTGCTACTGTGGAAGAGGGTGCTCCCAAATTGTACCATATTCCCTTTATAGTGCACTACTTTCAACCACTATATAGGTAAAAAGGGTGCCATTTGGGACGCATCATGGAGGAGAAGACTGCGATACGAAGACTCAGTTATAAACAAACTATAAAAAGAGTAAAAATTGTAATATATAAAAAAAGGAGTAATACAGAAAGGAGAAGGCTGTAACTTCTCTATAAAATATCCTGTTGAGATGATTCCCAATCTTGTGTCTCAGGTTCTGGAAACGTTAGATGTGCGTTGGTTGATTGGTTGGGTAATGTTTGGGAGACGTTGAGTTGGCAGACTGAGGCGGTGGGTGGAGTATGGCTGGGTGGTTGATTGGTTGGGTAATGTTGGGAGACTTTGCGTTGGCAGACTGAGGCGGTGGGTGGAGTATGGCTGGGTGGTTGATTGGTTGGGTAATGTTTGGGAGACTTTGCGTTGGCAGACTGAGGCGGTGGGTGGTGGGTGGAGTATGGCTGGGTGGTTGATTGGTTGGGTAATGTTTGGGAGACGTTGCGTTGGCAGACTGAGGCGGTGGGTGGTGGGTGGAGTATGGCTGGATGGTTGATTGGTTGGGTAATGTTTGGGAGACGTTGCGTTGGCAGACTGAGGCGGTGGGTGGAGTATGGCTGGGTGGTTGATTGGTTGGGTAATGTTTGGGAGACGTTGCGTTGGCAGACTGAGGCGGTGGGTGGTGGGTGGAGTATGGCTGGGTGGTTGATTGGTTGGGTAATGTTTGGGAGATGTTGAGTTGGCAGACTGAGGCGTTGGGTGGTGGGTGGAGTATGGCTGGGTGGTTGATTGATGACGTGGGAAACGCACCTTAGACGTAGTGTTTTGGAACCGAGGAGTTGCTATGGGGTTGATATAGAAAAGCTGTTTTGTTTGGGGTTGAGGAGGGTGGGGTTCGACCTTAGAGAGAGAGAATGACAGAAACACACCGGTTCACTCAATGCCTGGCTCGACTCAATCGCTGGGGGTGGTGGGGAGAAATTGGTTCAGCCCCTGGGCATGGAGTTGTCAGGGTTGGGATGGCCATTGGGGAGTCTGGAGAAAGCCTTGACTTGGTAATGTATGGAGCCTTTACTCAGTTAAGTAGCCTTTACCAGGTAATGTATGAAGCTAACAGGAAGTGAACTGTGCTGGCTTGGATTTCACACTGTTCAGCAGGGTTTCAGCTACTAAAGTAAATGTGTTACCAGGCCAGTATAGCTCGGCTCGGCTTGGATCGGCTCGGCTTTGCCCTACAGATGTAGGATCTTTATTTGATCACCCTGTTACAGGAGAACTTAAAACTTAAAAGAAAAAAAATGTCAAACTTAAAACGTTGTCATTTATATTTTGACTTGATTTTCCCAAAAAATGTATCCATTAACTATAATCCACATAAAAATCCACATTTCCTTTTGCTGCAGGATTATTTTTCTGCTGTTAGCAAACTGGATCAAATGAAGATCCTACATGTGTAAACTGTGAATCGGGGTAGTCAGAAGACCGGGTTGACGTGTGGTATCACTAACTCACCCGTACGAAGCTGGCGGGGAACCAGCCCTCCTCCTCGTCGATCTGACCCCACCACCAGTCCTTATTGGACGCGTCCAGCACCTTGATGACATCACCGGCCTTAAACGCCAACTCTCGGTCGGCCATGGTCACATGGTCCCATACTGCCTCAGCGCTGACGATAGATCCTCCACTTATCAACTGGAGACAAGGAACAAGGGAAGGGAGGGAGGGAGAGAGAAAGAGAGAGAGAGTGGGGGGAGAGAGAGAGAGTGAGAGAGATAGGGGGAGAGTGGGGATAGAGAAATGGAGAGCAGAGAGGAAAGAGAGAGGAAGAGAGTTTGAGTGGAGAGAGGAAAGGGGGGAGGACAGAGTGAGTGAGAGAGAGAGAGAGAGAGAGAGAGAGAGAGTTTGGGTGGAGAGAGAGAAAAGGGGCAGGACAGAGTGAGTGAGAGAGAGAGTTTGGGTGGAGAGAGAGAGAAAAGGGGGAGGACAGAGAGAGTGAGAGAGAGAGTTTGGGTGGAGAGAGAGAGAAGAGAAAAGGGGGAGGACAGAGAGAGAGGGAGAGAGAGAGAGAGAGAGAGTAAGATAGAGAGAGAGAGAGAGTTTGGGTGGAGAGAGAGAGAGAGAAAATGGGGGAGGACAGAGTGAGTGAGAGAGAGAGATTAAGTGATTATTCTCAATTCCACTGACACAAACACACACACAATATCATCAAGCTATTTTCATTGAACTGCAATGAGACTAAATTGAATTAACCTCTGTGATCCATGCTAGTAGGTCATTATCAGAAGCTTACAGCCAAGTCAAATACCATTAGCAACAATGTCATGTCAGCCACCGTAGGGAGGCACTGCTCACCAGAAAAGAGAACATGCTGAGGCATGAATCTCTAAAAATCACTATCGTAAGAAAGTGTGGGGTATTCAGTCAGTTTAGTCCTAATTCCGTGCACCCCCCCCCCCCCCCAAATCGTATTTGAGTGAGTCCCTTGTGCTTCAGACCCACACAGAGTAATGCATGTTAATAACAGCACTCAGAGCTAAAGTCATTAGCATCTCATCTTCGATAACACAACAACAACCAAGACACAGTAGAGTAGGCAGGTAACCCCACCAGCGTCAGCACAGGCTCTGTGACTGACTGATTATAAAATGACAGGAACATTACAGCAGCATTGATGTAATATAAATATCAAGGATTGCTCAGATTTTCTGTCAGACTCTTTCTCTGTTACCGTGTGTGCGCTAACTACTTGTGTGTGTTGCTGTTTATAAAACACATGTTCTGCCCTGCATCTGTATGCTCTGATAAATAAGATACATAACGACTAATGAAAATACACACACGGCAATTTAATTCCACAAAATTATGCAAATGAACCTATAGACAGATAAGCATGACTGGTCAAATGTACTGTATTTCCATCGACTGGTAATTACATCAATGAATTGGCAAAAACAACCTTTATTTTACAATGGGATTTTCTTTCTTCTCCCAGATAATTTTATTTATTAGCTTCTATTTTTTGGGGCCAAACGCCAGCTATTAGCGGCTAACAGAAAGCCTTGTTTAGTGTGAGTGCGTGTGATGTGTGATATCAGGGAGGGAGGTTATCAGTATTCTGTGAGGAGGCTCAGGGGTAAAGGTCCTTCTTATTAGAGGAGCAGAGAAGTCAGAGATGACATCATTAGTCTGTTCCGTGTAGGAGCCACCACCCTCACACACACACCTCCACCACCCACCATTATCCATCACTCTGAGTAATGTCTCCATGTCACCTTGAGACAGGCACAGACTTCAAAATATATATACACACACACACACACACACACACACACACACACACACACAGAGTTCAACAGCAGTTTGCCTCTTAAACTCCGCCACCCGCCATGCTTCCTAGTGGCCTGCTGGAATATCTCAGGGAGAAGAGTCAATCAGATGAGAGGTGATAGCAGAGAGATCATAGAGAGAGTCTGGCCATTCATTCAGCTTTCAACCATAAAGCATTAGAATGGTTCACTAGAACCAGCCTATGGCTTGTATGGAGAATTCTGTACAACAGAAAATCAATGGCCCTCAGTCTGGAGTGAATTGGCTTTTCTGATCATGCCGTTCTGTTTTTGAGTTCCCTATTTTACATACTGTATGTTTCCATTGCAGTTTCAATCAAAAGCATTATAACTCTAGGGTAGGCATGTTAGTGTGCCACAATATCGACCAATCACAGTCAGTCTGCAAGGTGACAGGGAGATTAGGTTCTCCTAACCTCTAACCTCTAGTAATTGATGTGTAGGCTAATCTTCAAGACAGCAGAGAGAACCCCTAACCCCTAACCCTTAACACCTAACCCTTGACCCCTAACCCTTAACGCCTAACCCTTGACCCCTAACCCTTGACCCCTAACCCTTGACCCATACCACTTAGGTGTTATTGTAGTTCTGAAGGGATTGGATAGCAATGTGGTGAAAATTCCTACACAGGTGCCAAGGGCGATTCATATAGGACAATTCAAAGCAGATGCCATATTTCACAGAACCCCATCCACCACCAAGCCACCTCCAAGGGACCCACCTGAGTGGGCAAAGATCCCCGAAAGTACCATACCAATTGGGGTCAGCCCCACTCCCCTCCCCCCAACTGGATAACAAGCTCTCAATGGTCCCTGTACAACAGTACATAACCCCATTGACTAATAATAAAACCTCTAATCTCTATGTAGATACACTACATGACCAAAAGTCTAGTGTGATATTACAACACCGTAGCAACATCCCATCCCTCTAGTGTGATATTACAACACCATAGCAACATCCCTCTAGTGTGATATTACAACACCATAGCAACATCCCTCTAGTGTGATATTACAACACCGTAGCAACATCCCTCTAGTGTGATATTACAACACCATAGCAACATCCCTCTAATGTGATATTACAACACCATAGCAACATCCCATCCCTCTAATGTGATATTACAATACTGTAGCAACATCCCTCTAATGTGATATTACAACACCGTAGCAACATCCCTCTAATGTGATATTACAA
>NC_143046.1:12395000-12472500 GCF_057628025.1 Oncorhynchus mykiss | reverse complement strand
TCTGCTTGACTTGGACCGGAGAACAGAGAGAGAGCGGCTGTGAAGCAGAGCGAGCTTGAGAGGCGGTCCTGCCAGAATACTGATCAGCGCTCAGCCGCGAGACAACCGGGATCACTGACCACAGAGGAGAGGAGGGAGGCGGAGGGACAGTGCTCGAAGCTCACAAACAATATTTACCTCTGAGTGAGGCCAAACCAAACCATAACCCTATTCAACCAAAAACCAAAACAATATCCTATCCACCTCACCTCTTAAATATCTTTTAGAATATCACATTGCTCTATGAATCATTTATCATGCCCAACCTTTATTATCCTCAACCTGTGATGAAGGTCAATTCATGTCAGATTTAATTAAAGGCGTTATTTCCCTGGGAAATGACCATTGGCATTTTCCTGACAGATTCTTACAGTAGGTCTAATCAATCTGACTCTATGCCCTAAGTGATCTAATTGACAGCCCTATAATTCCATAGATATATTCTATAAACAATGGCAGACATAACCCTATAATTCCATAGATAGATTCTATAAACAATGGCAGACATAACCCTATAATTCCATAGATATATTCTATAAACAATGACAGACATAACCCTATAACTCCATAGATATATTCTATAAACAATGGCAGACATAACCCTATAATTCCATAGATATATTCTATAAACAATGACAGACATAACCCTATAACTCCATAGATAGATTCTATAAACAATGGCAGACATAACCCTATAACTCAATAGATAGATTCTATAAACAATGGCAAACACAGCCCTATAACTCAATAGATAGATTCTATAAACAATTGCAGACATAACCCTAAAACTCCATAGATAGATTCTATAAACAATGGCAGACATAACCCTATAACTCCATAGATAGATTATATAAACAATTGCAGACATAACCCTATAACACCATAGATGTTGTATCAAAGACCACTCCTCTGCAGATTAACTACTTGTTCCAGGCCACACCCCTTGGCACTTCACCTGTTCTCACACCTGTTGTCACTCCAGAATCACCACTCCTCAGGTTTTTCTCACTCTTCATCTTGCCATCTAACCACCTTTTCCCTTCCTGAACACACCAAATCCTTTGATGGTAATGCAACGGGTGGCATCTCTTTCCTTCCCTATTGTGTGTGATATAATCAGTACACGCCCAGTTGTTATAGTGCTATTTCTGAACATATACTATACTGCCAGTTCCTCTAGTCTATTACTAAACATTTATTATATTGCCAGTTCCTCTAGTCTATTACTAAACATTGATTATGCTGCCAGTTCCTCTAGTCTATTACTAAACATGTATTATACTGCCAGTTCCTCTAGTCTATTACTAAACATGTATTATACTGCCAGTTCCTCTAGTCTATTACTAAACATGTATTATACTGCCAGTTCCTCTAGTCTATTACTAAACATGTATTATACTGCCAGTTCCTCTAGTCCAGGTATTCCCAAACTGGAAGGCCCGTATCCATAGAAACACATACCAGCTCTACTGGTAGTCCTGCTACTACCAGCAGTACTACACCTGCACCTGTCAACGACGCAAGTTGTTCTGCTTCCATGAAAACATCCAATGCTAGCATCAGTAATTATACATTTGTTGTTAGCCCAGCTAGCATGGGCACTGATAGTTATGAATCTGATGCAGTCAAAGAGCTACTGCCCATTTACCTGGGAAAGCAGCGAACAACAGACAGGGACGTTGGACCATCGAAGAGGTGCAAATATGATGAGAACTACAATTGATTTGGGGTTCACTTATATTGGGAGTAGTGTGAAAAAGTATTATCTCACAACGCGATGAAACCTTCACTCTTGCGCAGACATTTAGAAACCAAACATGACTATTTGAAAAATAAGCCACAGGAGTTTTTTGAGCGAGAATAAAGACGACTTTCAAGTAGTAAGACATGTATAAAAGCAACAAATACCATTAATAAGACGGGGCTAGAAACAACTTATATGGTGAGCTACTGAGTGGCTAGGACAGGCATGCCTCATACTATTGTGGACGACTTAATATGGCTGGGACAATGCTGGGGGAAAAGGACCAAAACAACTATACAGACAATGCCTTCATCAAACAACACTGTTTCACGACGCATCAGTGACATGGCAGGAGATGTTTTGAAACAAGTGCTGGTTCGCATACAAGCCAGTGAATTCTATGCGTTACAGCTGGATGAGTCAACAGACGTGGCGGGCCTGGCACAGCTCCTGGTATATGTCTGTTACGTCTATGGGGGGTCAATTAAGGAAGACATCCTCTTCTGCAAACCACTGGAAACCAGGACAGCATGACAGGATATTTTTAAAGTACTGGACAGCTTTGTGACATCAAATGGACTTTGGTGGTCAAGATGTGTTGGTATCTGTACTGATGACACAAAAACAATGACAGGGAGACATAGTGTAAGCAGTGGCTCCCGATGCCACCTGGGTACACTGCAGCATCTACTGAGAGGCTCTTGCTGCCAAGGGAATGCCTGACAGCTTGAAAGATGTTTTGGACACTACAGTGAAAATGGCTAACTTTGTTAAAGCAAGGCCCCTGAACTCTCGTGTATTTTCTGCACTATGCAATGATATGGGCAGCGACCATGTAACGCTTTTACAACATACAGAAGTGTGCTGGCTATCAAGGGGCAAAGTATTGACAACATTTTTTTAATTGAGAGACAACCTTAACATTTTCTTTACTGACAATAATTTTCACTTGTCTGACCACTTCCATGATGATGAGTTTCTCACACGACTGGCCTATCTGGGTGATGTTTTTTCTCGCCTGAATGATCTGAATCTAGGACTACAGGGATTCTCCACAACCATATTCAATGTGCGGGACAAAATTGAAGTTATGATTAAGAAGTTGGAGCTATGGTCTGTCTACATTAACAAGGACAACACACAGGTCTTTCCATCATTGTATAATTTTTTTGTGTGCAAATGATCTCAAGCTTATGGACAATGTCAAATGTGATATAATGAAGCACCTGTGTGAGTTGGGTGCACAATTACGCAGGTAGTTTCCCGAAATGGATGACACAAACAACTGGATTCGTTATCCCTTTCATGCCCTGCCTCCAGTCCACTTACCGATATCTGAACAAGAGAGCCTCATCCAAATTGCAACAAGCAGTTCTGTGAAATTTTTATTTTATCAGAAGCCAGTGCCAGATTTCTGGATAGGGCTGCGCTCAGAGTATCCTGCCTTGGCAAATCGGCTGTTAAGACACTGATGCCCTTTGCAACCACATACCTATGTGAGAGTGGATTCTAGAACCTCACAATCATGAAAAATAAAAACAGGCACAGACTGTGTGTGGAAAATGATTTAAGACTGAGACTCTCTCCAACACAACCCAACATTGCAGAGTTATGTGTATCCTTTCAAGCACACCCTTCTCATTAACCTGTGGTGAGTTATTCACAATTTGATATGAACAAATAAGGTTTTATATGTAAGATGGTTAAATAAAGAGCAAAATGATTGATTATTATTATATTATTATTTGTGCCCTGGTCCTATAAGAGCTCTTTGTCACTTCCCACGAGCCGGGTTGTGACAAAAACTCACACTCATTCTTATGTTTAATACATTTATTGTATAGTGTGTGTGTGGCAGGCTTACAAAGATGGCAAAAAAACACATTTCAGAGTGCGCTGACCCTTGTGCTAGAGGGGGTACAGCTGACCCTGGTGTAGAGGGGGTACAGCTGACCCTGGTGTAGAGGGGATACTCAGCTGGAGGTTGAATGTTTGAAGGGGTACGGCACTATAAAAAGTTTGGGAACCACTGCTCCAGTCTATTGCTAAACATGTATTGTGCTGCCAGTTCTTCCAGTCTATTGCTAAACATGTATTGTGCTGCCAGTTCTTCCAGTCTATTGCTAGAGGTTTTGGCAGTTGTCAGGAGAACGCTAACTGCCCAAATGGTGGAGGAGGAATAATGGTCTGGGCTGTTTTTCATGGTTCAGGTTAGGCCCCTTTGTTCCAGTGAAGGGAGATCTTAACGCTACAGCATACAATGCCATTCTATATGATTTTGTGCTTCCAACTTTGTGGCAACAGTTGGGGAAGGCCCTTTCCTGTTTCAGCATGACAATGCCCCAGTGCACAAAGCGAGATCCAAACAGAAATGGTTTGTTGAGATCAGTGTGGAAGAACTTGACTGGCCTGCACAGAGCCCTGACCTCAACCCCATCGAACACCTTTGGGATGAATTGGAACGCCGACTGCAAGCCAGGCCTAATCACCCAACATCAGTGCCGACCTCAATAATGCTGAAAGCAAGTCCCCGTAGCAATGTTCCAACATCTAGTGGAAATCCTTCCCAGAAGAGTGGGGGTTGTTAATAGCCGCAAAGAACGGACCAACTACATATTAATGCCCATGATTTTCGAACAAGAGGTGTCCACATCCTTTTGAAGTTTATGACACCCTACCTACCTGGTTAGTTGGTCTTGCAGCCCCTTCTCTTACATGTTGTCAACTGGCATCTCAACTGAGATTTATCCTTGAGTTCTGTATTGAAAATCCAAATTCATTTTGGCTTAGTGATGAATCAGCTACTCTTGGAAAAATCCCACTCAATAACCTTTTATACCCCAGACAAAGATAGCCAAACTGACTAAAGACAATTATGTGCTGAAGAACTTGCTCTATCTGGATGTATATCAGGACGATAGAAGGGCATCATCTTTGTTTCTCAGTAATGGCCCCGTTGCAGGAGAGCCCTGATTTTCGACCTGGGATATGGACGGATGCTTCTCAACATGGAAAAGTAAGGGCATCAATGTTGTCGAACATATTGTTCAGGGTGATAAAATTCTAACATTTGACCATATTGTTAGTAAATTTGGCATCTTTAAGAGTGACTTTCAAAAATTATTTCAAATTCTTAATTTCATAATTGCATCCAGATTCTCCATCTCTCCTATTGAGAACCTCTTGAAGAATAAAGCAGCTGAAATCTACCACTCATCACTTTTATAATTTACTGGGCAATATGAAGAAAGACAACACAGACAAAACTAAGGTGATAGTGGAGGCTGATAGGCTCCCAATAGAGCTTGCAGACTCGGAAGAAAAATGTGTGTACAAACATCCCATTTTCTAGTTTGCAACTCAGCCTGGGAAATGCAATTTAAGATCCTACATCGACTGCATGTCACTCCTGTATCTAGACATAGAACAAACCCTTATTTGTCTTGTCTTTGTAATAAGCGTCAGGGTGTGCAAGGTTCTCTTATACATTGTTTCTGCCTTACATAAAGGACAATCCCACAGGTTCTTCAGGAGACAGATCCTGTTTTTGAATGTCCTCCGGCTGAGTGCAACGTCTTGTATTCTAGGAGCCAGAGATGAGCTGCCTCTTACATTATGTTTACTCACATCTTTTACACATTTTACTACATTGTGCAGAAAAGTGTATTCTGCTGTGGATATCTGATCAGGCACCCTCATGGAGGGAATGGGAACAAAGGGTCATTGATTTATCTCCCAATGAGGCTTTCTCTACAGCGCATTGAATAATAAGCCTTATCAATTCCTTAAGTTGTGGGAACTCTTCTTGAAGTATGTTGGCCAAAACAAAGCCCAAATGTTCATGTGTAGGCTCTATGTAGACTAGGATCCTACTCTATATAGGCTCTAGGTAGGCTATGATCCTACTTTGTGTAGACTACAATTCTACTCTATGTAGACTAGGATCCTACTCTATATAGGCTCTATGTGGGCTATGATCCTACTCTATGTAGGCTATGATCCTACTCTATGTAAGCTATGATCCTACTCTATATAGGCTCTATGTAGGCTATGATTCTACTCTATATAGACTATGATCCTACTCTATGTAGGCTATGAACCTACTCTAGTAGACTATGATTCTACTCTATGTAGGCTATGATCCTACTCTATGTAGACTATGATACTACTCTATGTAGACTAGGATCCTACTCTATATAGGCTCTATGTAGGCCATGAATCTACTCTATGTAGGCTATGATCCTACTCTATGTAGGCTATGATCCTACTCTATGTAGACTATGATTCTATTCTGTGTAGACTAGGATCCTACTCTATATAGGCTCTATGTAGGCTATGATCCTACTCTATGTAGGCTAGGATCCTACTCTATGTAGACAAGGATCCTACTCTGTGTAGACTAGGATCCTACTCTATGTAGGCTCTATGTAGACTATGATCTTACTCTATGTAGGCTCTATGTAGACTATGATCTTACTCTATGTAGGCTCTATGTAGACTATGATCTTACTCTATGTAGGCTCTATGTAGACTATGATCTTACTCTATGTAGGCTCTATGTAGACTATGATCTTACTCTATGTAGGCTCTATGTAGACTATGATCTTACTCTATGTAGGCTCTATGTAGACTATGATCTTACTCTATGTAGGCTCTATGTAGACTATGATCTTACTCTATGTAGGCTCTATGTAGACTGTGATCTTACTCTATGTAGGCTCTATGTAGACTATGATCTTACTCTATGTAGGCTCTATGTAGACTATGATCCTACTCTATGTATTTTGTATTTATTTATTTATCCGTTATTTTACCAGGTAAGTTGACTGAGAACACATTCTCATTTAAAGCAACAACCTGGGGAATAGTTACAGGTGAGAGGAGGGGGATGAATGAGCCAATTGTAAACTGGGGATTATTAGATTGAGAATTTAGCCAGACACCGGGGTTAACACCCCTACTCTTACGATAAGTGCCATGTGATCTTAAATTACCTCAGATAGTCAGGACACCCGTTTAACGTCCCATCCGAAAGACGGCACCCTACACAGGGCAGTGTCCCCATTCACTGCCCTGGGGCATTGGGATAATTTCTTTAGACCAGAGGAAAGAGTGCCTCCTACTGGCCCTTCCTGTAGACTATGTAGACTATGATCCTACTCTATGTAGGCTATGATCCTACTCTATGTAGACTCTAGGTAGGCTATGATCCTACTCTATGTAGGCTATGATCCTACTCTATGTAGACTATGATCCTACTCTATGTAGACTCTAGGTAGGCTATGATCCTACTCTATGTAGGCTATGATCCTACTCTATGTAGGCTATTTGTTCAATGTTTTTATTTGTATTGTTGTCTTGTCTGTCTGTTTGTTTGGCATCTTTATTCATCTATTTGCATATTTTTGTATCTGTTAGTTATCCTGTTTCTGTATGGTATATTGATATATTTATGATATATTGATATATATATATATATATATATATGATATTTGATATATACATTTATCATAAAAATATAATATAAATATATCATATATATATCATGATAAATGTATGATATATTTACATAGATATGATATATTAATATTATATATCTATATGATATACATATATCAAATCAATATAGCATATATAATTAAATATATCATATAAATATACAATATCAATATATCATATCAGTATATCATATATAAATAAATATATCATAAATATATCAAATCAATATATCATATGAATAAATCATATCAATATATCAAATCAGTATATCATATATAAATAAATATATCATAAATATATCAAATCAATATATCATATGAATAAATCATATCAATATATCAAATCAATATATCATATCAATATATCATGATATGTATATGATCTGTATATGACTGTATATGATCTATTTATATGATATCTTTATGATAAATTATTATAATATATTAATATGACATTTTGGTATGATATATTGACATATTTATGATATGTTGATATGATATATTTATGAGTATTTGTCTTACTGTAAAAGCCACAAAAGTTAATACAAATAATAATATTACAAAATCAACACATCCCTAAAACACCATAGACCGGAAAACACATCCCTATAACACCATAGACCGGAAAACACATCCCTATAACACCATAGACTGTAAAACACATCCCTATAACACCATAGACTGTAAAACACATCCCTATAACACCATAGACTGTAAAACACATCCCTATAACACCATAGACCGGAAAACACATCCCTATAACACCATAGACCGGAAAACACATCCCTATAACACCATAGACCGGAAAACACATCCCTATAACACCATAGACCGGAAAACACATCCCTATAACACCATAGACCGGAAAACACATCCCTATAACACCATAGACTGTAAAACACATCCCTATAACACCATAGACCGGAAAACACATCCCTATAACACCATAGACCGGAAAACACAGCCCTATAACCCCATAGACTGTAAAACACATCCCTATAACCCCATAGACTGTAAAACACATCCCTATAACACCATAGACTGTAAAACACAGCCCTATAACCACATAGACTGTAAAACACATCCATATAACACCATAGACTGTAAAACACATGCCTATAACACCATAGACTGTAAAACACATCCCTATAACACCATAGACTGTAAGACACAGATAAAGAATATGGAAAGCTCAGTTCTATTATAGGTTGTATCTGCAGCGTGGAAATCCGTTATTACAAGCAAGGGTGACCCCTGCAGCGCATTTGACCCCTGTGCCTGCACCTCATTGTTGGTGGATGAAGAGGGGCACAATATGGTCATGAATTAATTCATGCAGGAGGATAATCTCTCTCCGTTCCGCTACAGGCCGGCCCCGGCTATGGCTTTCACACTGTGTGTGTGTGTGTGTGTGTGTGTGTGTGTGTGATTCACATTCTCTAGACAGCTTTGCAATGCAGCTAGGCTACAGATCAAAGAATATTAGGTAAACAATAAAACCAGTGAAATCCACTACATCATAGGTTTAAGGGGCAATATACTATACAATCAATAGGAGGGTTTTTACACCACATGCACCTATACATGCAGAGGAAAAATCCCATCCCCAAACTGCTTTCAGCAGAGCTAACAGCATCAGGGCTGGAATATGCCAGAGTTTCCTCAAAAAAACTTTTCCTCTCCCCGTCTGTCTATCTCATGCGTAGCCGCAGTTACATAAGGCTGGGAGCTCTCTCTCGCTCTCTCTCGGTGTGTGTGTGTGTGTGTGTGGCTCTTTGGGCACTCTGCTCCATCCCTGACATTTAGACAACAAAGGTCACATCTGAAAATCTAAATCTACACAGACAGCCCTGCTAATGCTTCATGAATAAAACACACACACGCACGCACACACACACACACACACACACACACACACACACACACACACACACACACACACACACACACACACACACACACACACACACACACACACACACACACACACACACACAAACTCATGCATATCCAGGGAAGAGGAGCTTGTCAAACGGTCTCATCTCCTCAGCGGGAAGACAGTCAGTAGAGAGGCGTCCTGATACATGTCTATGTAAGTACGGGTCAACTTTGAACTACTGTTACGTGTGTGAGCTAAGCACAGCGTCAGCACATAAAACTCATCTTATGACTACTAATAATAAAGATGCTGATTTAAAGATAAAGATACTAAAGATGCCAATTTAAATACTGCATTTCCATAATGATGGGGGGGGGGGGGGGGGGGGCTTAGTTGTATTTGATACAAGTAAAGTGAGACTAAATAGTTTATTTATTGTACGGTCGTTGTTGGTGCACATATAGTATAATTATAATTATACGGTTCTGACTTGGTGTACAGGGAGAATCCTGTAACAACGGCCCATCTTCTGAATTCTGTCTCTGTACATTTCAAAAGTGCTGAACAAATAGTTATACTGACTACGTCCGTCCTAGCTCACTCATTAATGTCTTAATCTAAATTATGGATAGCCTCTTATCCACTCACTGTCCCCTTATGCCATAGTTTGTACATCTCAATTGTCAGTAGAAACTAAATTTGTTTAAGCAAGTCAGACATATCAGCTATGGTTTATTTTAAAGGCAGTAAATGAGGCTGAATGAACTGTTTCACTGCCAGACAAGGCCCCGCTGATAGCCAGGTGTAGCAGTGGTAAGGTGTTGGGACTCTGCTGATAGACAGGTGTAGCAGTGGTAAGGTGTTGGGACTCTGCTGATAGACAGGTGTAGCAGTGGTAAGGTGTTGGGACTCTGCTGATAGCCAGGTGTAGCAGTGGTAAGGTGTTGGGACTCTGCTGATAGCCAGGTGTAGCAGTGGTAAGGTGTTGGGACTCTGCTGATAGCCAGGTGTAGCAGTGGTAAGGTGTTGGGACTCTGCTGATAGCCAGGTGTAGCAGTGGTAAGGTGTTGGGACTCTGCTGATAGCCAGGTGTAGCAGTGGTAAGGTGTTGGGACTCTGCTGATAGCCAGGTGTAGCAGTGGTAAGGTGTTGGGACTCTGCTGTTGGGACAGCTTTCTGCAGGCCCTGACAGTTTGTGGGCACCGTTTGTCACCGTTATAGTGAAATGAATGTATTGTTTAGTGTTGTGCTGTGTTGTGTTGTGGCTTTGCCGACATGTGTCTAAAACATGTTTTGTTTTGTTTGCCCCACCAAGATGTACACGCTAACATTGCCACTGTGCTCATATAGGAATGGGTAATGGTTTACAAGTCGCTAGCTATCCCATAAAGCCATTGCCTAAAACCACATAACTTCTTCTAACATTGCCACTGTACTCATATAGGAATGGGTAATGGTTTACAAGTCGCTAGCTATCCCATAAAGCCATTGATTAAAACCACATAACTTCTTCTAACATTGGCAGCGCAACAAATCCAACGGCAAAATAAATGAAGAGCTCCACACGCAGCCGCAAAAAGGTTCCTCCATTGCTACGTTAGAGGTTCTTCCAGGAACCCCTCTGGCTGTTAAAATGGCTCTAATTTATTCTAGTAGTTGTTGTATTCGCCCAACACCTATTATTTGCCCAACACCCGTACTTGTATTGGCCAATCACAGTTGGCCATTCCCCATGCATCTTACGTCAGAGTGAGACCGTGGTATGAAGAGAATTACTAATTGAACTGTTCTTCACCAATCTGCATTTGACCTGTGTTTAGTGTGTGCATCTACTTGTATGTAGTGTCTGACATGCCATTGCATGTTGTCATTGAGTGTTGCTAAGGCAGTCAAGTTCATATCTACCATGTTTAACACGACTATATGTATAAACAGACAATACAAAACAGCATACATTTCCCTTGACACAATACATGTGAGCTTCAGCACCAGGTCTAACGAGCCAATATTACTGTCTAACATTACTGGCTAACATTACTGGCTAACATTACTGGCTAACATTACTGGCTAATATTACTGGCTAACATTACTGGCTAACATTACTGGCTAACATTACTGGCTAACATTACTGGCTAACATTACTGGCTAACATTCTGGCTTAGCTGGCTAACAATAGCATGGCACACATGAAAGTAAAATACCTGTTAATGGACATTCAGCAGCTTTATTTATCTTCGTGCTACCATGTGTTGTATTTGCCTTGTGTACAGGCCCTACCATGTGTTGTATTTGCCTTGTGTACAGGCCCTACCATGTGTTGTATTTGCCTTGTGTACAGGCCCTACCATGTGTTGTATTTGCCTTGTGTACAGGCCCTACCATGTGTTGTATATGCCTTGTGTACAGGCCCTACCATGTGTTGTATTTGCCTTGTGTACAGGCCCTACCATGTGTTGTATTTGCCTTGTGTACAGGCCCTACCATGTGTTGTATTTGCCTTGTGTACAGGCCCTACCATGTGTTGTATATGCCTTGTGTACAGGCCCTACCATGTGTTGTATATGCCTTGTGTACAGGCCCTACCATGTGTTGTATATGCCTTGTGTACAGTCCCTACCATGTGTTGTATTTGCCTTGTGTACAGGCCCTACCATGTGTTGTATATGCCTTGTGTACAGGCCCTACCATGTGTTGTATATGCCTTGTGTACAGTCCCTACCATGTGTTGTATTTGCCTTGTGTACAGGCCCTACCATGTGTTGTATATGCCTTGTGTACAGGTCCTACCATGTGTTGTATTTGCCTTGTGTACAGGTCCTACCATGTGTTGTATTTGCCTTGTGTACAGGCCCTACCATGTGTTGTATATGCCTTGTGTACAGGCCCTACCATGTGTTGTATATGCCTTGTGTACAGGCCCTACCATGTGTTGTATATGCCTTGTGTACAGGGCCTTCAGAAAGTTTTCAGACTCTTTCCATATTTTGTTGTGTTACAAAGTGGGATTAAAATGGGTTCATTTGTAATTTTCTGTCAAACGATATACACAAAATAATATGTAATGTCAAAGTGGAAGAAAAATGTAAACATTTGTAAAATAATTATGAAAAATACATCTTGATTCGATAAGTATTCGACCCCCTGAATCAATCAATACATGTTAGATTCACCTTTTGGCAAGCCTAAATCACCAAGCTTACTGGTTGTTTACAGCAGTATCTTGCCAGGTTGTTTACAGCAGTATCTTGCCAGGTTGTTTACGGTAGTATCTTGCCAGGTTGTTTACAGCAGTATCTTGCCAGGTTGTTTACGGTAGTATCTTGCCAGGTTGTTTACAGCAGCATCTTGCCAGGTTGTTTACAGCAGTATCTTGCCAGGTTGTTTACAGCAGTATCTTGCCAGGTTGTTTACAGCAGTATCTTGCCAGGTTGTTTACAGCAGTATCTTGCCAGGTTGTTTACAGCAGTATCTTGCCAGGTTGTTTACAGCAGTATCTTGCCAGGTTGTTTACAGCAGTATCTTGCCAGGTTGTTTACGGCAGTATCTTGCCAGGTTGTTTACAGCAGTATCTTGCCAGGTTGTTTACAGCAGTATCTTGCCAGGTTGTTTACGGCAGTATCTTGCCAGGTTGTTTACAGCAGTATCTTGCCAGGTTGTTTACAGCAGTATCTTGCCAGGTTGTTTACGGCAGTATCTTGCCAGGTTGTTTACAGCAGTATCTTGCCAGGTTGTTTACAGCAGTATCTTGCCAGGTTGTTTACGGCAGTATCTTGCCAGGTTGTTTACAGCAGTATCTTGCCAGGTTGTTTACAGCAGTATCTTGCCAGGTTGTTTACAGCAGTATCTTGCCAGGTTGTTTACGGCAGTATCTTGTCAGGTTGTTTACAGCAGTATCTTGCCAGGTTGTTTACAGCAGTATCTTGCCAGGTTGTTTACAGCAGTATCTTGCCAGGTTGTTTACAGCAGTATCTTGCCAGGTTGTTTACGGCAGTATCTCAGCAGATGACAACATGACCTTTTGTCGCAGCTGTGGATGTGATCTGGTGTCCTTATTGTGACCTTATTCCCTACACATTGCACTACTTCTGACCAGAGCCTTATGGGTCCTGATCAAAAGTAGTGCACTATACTGTATAGAGAATAAGGGGCCATTTGGGACATACTAAGTATTTCCTCTCCTACCCTGGCCTGAGGCCATTCTATACTCCACCTTAGAGCTTCAGCTCTCTCTAGGAGACGTGCATGTGTGTGTGTGTGTGTGTGTGTGTGTGTGTGTGTGTGTGTGTGTGTGTGTGCGCATGTGTGTGTGTGCGTGCGTCTAGAGCGAATAAGAGACTCCACCATGTTTTATTCTGCTGTAGTCTGTTAGTAAATTATTCTACTTATTCTGCTGTAGCCTGTTAGTAAATTATTCTATTTGAGGCTCATGATTTGGTAATGGAGGGAGAAAGACCAGGCACCCCACCCTTCCCATTTCCCTTCTGAACAGACTGCTTCTTTTATCTCCCCTCCCTATCCCCACGACAACCACAATTCCCCTTCCACCCCCCCCCCCCCCCTCCTCCCTGCCCTGGACGACCACGCTGACTTCCTGCATCCTCCCGACCTCAGAGAAACGCTACACAGACACAGGCACACACACAAAACACCTAAAAATAAAATGCTGGATGCAGCACAGTGATGTCACCATTGTTTAGCCATCAGCTGTTTATTCATTTAAGATGTAGCAGTATCAAATCCGTGTAGGAAGAGGGTCAGAGAGAGATGACAGAGAGAACAGAGAGAGAGATAACATAGAAAACAGAGAGAGATGAGAGAGACAACAGAGAGAGATGAGAGAGAGATGAGAGAGACAACAGAGAGAGATGAGAGAGACAACAGAGAGAGATGAGAGAGACAACAGAGAGAGATGAGAGAGACAACAGAGAGAGATGAGAGAGACAACAGAGAGAGATGAGAGAGAGAACAGAGAGAGATGAGAGAGACAACAGAGAGAGATGAGAAAGAACAGAGAGACAACAGAGAGAGATGAGAGAGACAACAGAGAGCGATGAGAGAGACAACAGAGAGAGAGATAACAGAGAGAACAGAGAGATGACAGAGAGAACAGAGAGAGAGGTAACATAGAAAACAGAGAAAGATGAGAGCGACAACAGAGAGAGAACAGAGAGAGATGAGAGAGACAACAGAGAGAGATGAGAGAGACAACAGAGAGAGATGAGAGAGAGAACAGAAAGAGATGAGAGAGACAACAGGGAGAGATGAGAGAGACAACAGAGAGAGATGAGAGAGACAAAAGAGAGAGATGAGAGAGACAACAGAGAGAGATGAGAGAGACAACAGAGAGAGAGATAACAGAGAGAACAGCGAGAGATGACAGAGAGATAACATAGAAAACAGAGAGAGATGAGAGCGACAACAGAGAGAGATGAGAGAAATAGAACAGAGAGAGATGAGAGAGACAACAGAGAGAGATGAGAGAGACAATAGAGAGAGATGAGAGAGACAACAGAGAGAGATGAGAGAGAGAACAGAGAGAGATGAGAGAAATAGAACAGAGAGAGATGAGAGAGACAACAGAGAGAGATGAGAGAGACAACAGAGAGAGATGAGAGAGACAACAGAGAGAGAGATAACAGAGAGAACAGAGAGAGATGACAGAGAGAACAGAGAGAGAGATAACATAGAAAACAGAGAGAGATGAGAGCGACAACAGAGAGAGATGAGAGAGAGAACCGAGAGAGATGAGAGAGACACCAGAGAGAGATAAGAGAGACAACAGAGAGAGATGAGAAAGAGAACAGAGAGAGATGAGAGAGACAACAGAGAGAGATGAGATAAAGAGAGATGACAGAGACAACAGAGAGAGATGAGAGAGAGAACAGAGAGAGATGAGAGAGACAACAGAGAGAGATGAGAGAGACAACAGAGAGAGATGAGAGAGATAACAGAGAGAGATGAGATAGATAACAGAGAGAGATGAGAGATGACAGAGAGAATACAGAGTGAGAGATGAGAGAGAGAACAGAGAGAGATGAGAGAGAGAACAGAGAGAGATGAGAGAGACAACAGAGAGAGATGAGAGAAAGAGAGATGACAGAGAGAGATGAGAGAGAACAGAGAGAGATGAGAGAGACAACAGAGAGAGATGAGAGAGACAACAGAGAGAGATGAGAGAGACAACAGAGAGAGAGATAACAGAGAGAACAGAGAGATGACAGAGAGAACAGAGAGAGAGATAACATAGAAAACAGAGAGAGATGAGAGCGACAACAGAGAGAGAACAGAGAGATGAGAGAGACAACAGAGAGAGATGAGAGAGACAACAGAGAGAGATGAGAGAGACAACAGAGTAAGAGATAACAGAGAGAACAGAGAGAGATGACAGAGAGATAACATAGAAAACAGAGAGAGATGAGAGCGACAACAGAGAGAGATGAGAGAGAGAACCGAGAGAGATGAGAGAGACAACAGAGAGAGATGAGAGAGAGAACAGAGAGAGATGAGAGAAATAGAACAGAGAGAGATGAGAGAGACAACAGAGAGAGATGAGAGAGACAACAGAGATAGATGAGAGAGACAACAGAGAGAGAGATAACAGAGAGAACAGAGAGAGATGACAGAGAGAACAGAGAGAGAGATAACATAGAAAACAGAGAGAGATGAGAGCGACAACAGAGAGAGATGAGAGAGAGATGAGAGAGAGAACCGAGAGAGATGAGAGAGACAACAGAGAGAGATAAGAGAGACAACAGAGAGAGATGAGAGAGAGAACAGAGAGAGATGAGAGAGACAACAGAGAGAGATGAGAGAGAGAACAGAGAGAGATGAGAGAGACAACAGAGAGAGATGAGAGAGACAACAGAGAGAGATGAGAGAGACAACAGAGAGAGATGAGAGAGAACAGAGAGAGATGAGAGATGACAGAGAATACAGAGTGAGAGATGAGAGAGAGAACAGAGAGAGATGAGAGAGAGAACAGAGAGAGATGAGAGAGACAACAGAGAGAGATGAGAGAAAGAGAGATGACAGAGAGAGATGAGAGAGAACAGAGAGAGATGAGAGAGACAACAGAGAGAGATGAGAGAGACAACAGAGAGAGATGAGAGAGACAACAGAGAGAGATGAGAGAGAACAGAGAGAGATGAGAGATGACAGAGAGAATACAGAGTGAGAGATGAGAGAGAGAACAGAGAGAGATGAGAGAGAGAACAGAGAGAGATGAGAGAGAGAACAGAGAGAGATGAGAGAGACAACAGAGAGAGATGAGAGAGAGAACAGAGAGAGATGAGAGAGACAACAGAGAGAGATGAGAGAAAGAGAGATGACAGAGAGAGATGAGAGAGAACAGAGAGAGATGAGAGAGTCAACAGAGAGAGATGAGAGAGAACAGAGAGAGATGAGAGATGACAGAGAGAATACAGAGTGAGAGATGAGAGAGAGAACAGAGAGAGATGAGAGAGAGAACAGAGAGAGATGAGAGAGACAACAGAGAGAGATGAGAGAGACAACAGAGAGAGATGATAGAGAGAACAGAGAGAGATGAGAGAGACAACAGAGAGAGATGAGAGAGAACAGAGAGAGATGAGAGATGACAGAGAGAATACAGAGTGAGAGATGAGAGAGAGAACAGAGAGAGATGAGAGAGACAACAGAGTGAGAGATAACAGAGAGAACAGAGAGAGATGACAGAGAGATAACATAGAAAACAGAGAGAGATGAGAGCGACAACAGAGAGAGATGAGAGAGAGAACCGAGAGAGATGAGAGAGACAACAGAGAGAGATGAGAGAGACAACAGAGAGAGATGAGAGAGAGAACAGAGCGAGATGAGAGAAATAGAACAGAGAGAGATGAGAGAGACAACAGAGAGAGATGAGAGAGACAACAGAGATAGATGAGAGAGACAACAGAGAGAGAGATAACAGAGAGAACAGAGAGAGATGACAGAGAGAACAGAGAGAGAGATAACATAGAAAACAGAGAGAGATGAGAGCGACAACAGAGAGAGATGAGAGAGAGATGAGAGAGAGAACCGAGAGAGATGAGAGAGACAACAGAGAGAGATAAGAGAGACAACAGAGAGAGATGAGAGAGAGAACAGAGAGAGATGAGAGAGACAACAGAGAGAGATGAGAGAGAGAACAGAGAGAGATGAGAGAGACAACAGAGAGAGATGAGAGAGACAACAGAGAGAGATGAGAGAGACAACAGAGAGAGATGAGAGAGAACAGAGAGAGATGAGAGATGACAGAGAGAATACAGAGTGAGAGATGAGAGAGAGAACAGAGAGAGATGAGAGAGAGAACAGAGAGAGATGAGAGAGACAACAGAGAGAGATGAGAGAAAGAGAGATGACAGAGAGAGATGAGAGAGAACAGAGAGAGATGAGAGAGACAACAGAGAGAGATGAGAGAGACAACAGAGAGAGATGAGAGAGACAACAGAGAGAGATGAGAGAGAACAGAGAGAGATGAGAGATGACAGAGAGAATACAGAGTGAGAGATGAGAGAGAGAACAGAGAGAGATGAGAGAGAGAACAGAGAGAGATGAGAGAGACAACAGAGAGAGATGAGAGAGACAACAGAGAGAGATGAGAGAGAGAACAGAGAGAGATGAGAGAGACAACAGAGAGAGATGAGAGAAAGAGAGATGACAGAGAGAGATGAGAGAGAACAGAGAGAGATGAGAGAGACAACAGAGAGAGATGAGAGAGAACAGAGAGAGATGAGAGATGACAGAGAGAATACAGAGTGAGAGATGAGAGAGAGAACAGAGAGAGATGAGAGAGAGAACAGAGAGAGATGAGAGAGACAACAGAGAGAGATGAGAGAGACAACAGAGAGAGATGATAGAGAGAACAGAGAGAGATGAGAGAGACAACAGAGAGAGATGAGAGAGACAACAGAGAGAGATGAGAGAGACAACAGAGAGAGATGAGAGAGAACAGAGAGAGATGAGAGATGACAGAGAGAATACAGAGTGAGAGATGAGAGAGAGAACAGAGAGAGATGAGAGAGAGAACAGAGAGAGATGAGAGAGACAACAGAGAGAGATGAGAGAAAGAGAGATGACAGAGAGAGAGAGATGAGAGGACAGAGAGAGAGATGAGAGAGAACAGAGAGAGATGAGAGAGACAACAGAGAGAGATGAGAGAGAGAACCGAGAGAGATGAGAGAGACAACAGAGAGAGATGAGAGAGACAACAGAGAGAGATGAGAGAGAGAACAGAGAGAGATGAGAGAAATAGAACAGAGAGAGATGAGAAAGACAACAGAGAGAGATGAGAGAGACAACAGAGATAGATGAGAGAGACAACAGAGAGAGAGATAACAGAGAGAACAGAGAGAGATGACAGAGAGAACAGAGAGAGAGATAACATAGAAAACAGAGAGAGATGAGAGCGACAACAGAGAGAGATGAGAGAGAGATGAGAGAGAGAACCGAGAGAGATGAGAGAGACAACAGAGAGAGATAAGAGAGACAACAGAGAGAGATGAGAGAGAGAACAGAGAGAGATGAGAGAGACAACAGAGAGAGATGAGAGAGAGAACAGAGAGAGATGAGAGAGACAACAGAGAGAGATGAGAGAGACAACAGAGAGAGATGAGAGAGACAACAGAGAGAGATGAGAGAGAACAGAGAGAGATGAGAGATGACAGAGAGAATACAGAGTGAGAGATGAGAGAGAGAACAGAGAGAGATGAGAGAGAGAACAGAGAGAGATGAGAGAGACAACAGAGAGAGATGAGAGAAAGAGAGATGACAGAGAGAGATGAGAGAGAACAGAGAGAGATGAGAGAGACAACAAAGAGAGATGAGAGAGACAACAGAGAGAGATGAGAGAGACAACAGAGAGAGATGAGAGAGAACAGAGAGAGATGAGAGATGACAGAGAGAATACAGAGTGAGAGATGAGAGAGAGAACAGAGAGAGATGAGAGAGAGAACAGAGAGAGATGAGAGAGACAACAGAGAGAGATGAGAGAGACAACAGAGAGAGATGAGAGAGAGAACAGAGAGAGATGAGAGAGACAACAGAGAGAGATGAGAGAAAGAGAGATGACAGAGAGAGATGAGAGAGAACAGAGAGAGATGAGAGAGACAACAGAGAGAGATGAGAGAGAACAGAGAGAGATGAGAGATGACAGAGAGAATACAGAGTGAGAGATGAGAGAGAGAACAGAGAGAGATGAGAGAGAGAACAGAGAGAGATGAGAGAGACAACAGAGAGAGATGAGAGAGACAACAGAGAGAGATGATAGAGAGAACAGAGAGAGATGAGAGAGACAACAGAGAGAGATGAGAGAGACAACAGAGAGAGATGAGAGAGACAACAGAGAGAGATGAGAGAGAACAGAGAGAGATGAGAGATGACAGAGAGAATACAGAGTGAGAGATGAGAGAGAGAACAGAGAGAGATGAGAGAGAGAACAGAGAGAGATGAGAGAGACAACAGAGAGAGATGAGAGAAAGAGAGATGACAGAGAGAGAGAGATGAGAGAGGACAGAGAGAGAGATGAGAGAGAACAGAGAGAGATGAGAGAGACAACAGAGATAGATGAGAGAGACAACAGAGAGAGATGAGAGAGACAACAGAGAGAGATGAGAGAGACAACAGAGAGAGAGATGAGAGGTAGAGATTAGGGGATCTGGGTCCTATGGCAGATTACCTGCTGGAGGAAATAGATAGGCCACTTGTTTTCTTTCCAATATGTTCCTCAACCCAGAACCCTGAAGGATAACTGTTGAGCTGCAGAGCAGAGAGATTGCCTGAATGTCTCCATCAAAACAGAACTGAAGGTGGGAACAAACATCCCCTGAAGGTGGAAAAGTTGATTCTCAGCAAAAGGTTTCTCAGAGAATGTGGCAGCGCAGAGTTCCCCAAAGTTAGGAATAATCAAGAAGAAAGTCATGTGTTCGTTCCCACATGATAACACTGCAGTTATATCTGCATTAATGAGTTCCCACATGATAACACTGCAGTTATATCTGCATTAATGAGTTCCCACATGATAACACTGCAGTTATATCTGCATTAATGAGTTCCCACATGATAACACTGCAGTTATATCTGCATTAATGAGTTCCCACATGATAACACTGCAGTTATATCTGCATTAATGAGTTCCCACATGATAACACTGCAGTTATATCTGCATTAATGAGTTCCCACATGATAACACTGCAGTTATATCTGCATTAATGAGTTCTCACATGATAACACTGCAGTTATATCTGCATTCATGAGTTCCCACATGATAACACTGCAGTTATATCTGCATTAATGAGTTCCCACATGATAACACTGCAGTTATATCTGCATTAATGAGTTCCCACATGATAACACTGCAGTTATATCTGCATTAATGAGTTCCCACATGATAACACTGCAGTTATATCTGCATTAATGAGTTCCCACATGATAACACTGCAGTTATATCTGCATTAATGAGTTCCCACATGATAACACTGCAGTTATATCTGCATTAATGAGTTTTCACATGATAACACTGCAGTTATATCTGCATTAATGAGTTCCCACATGATAACACTGCAGTTATATCTGCATTAATGAGTTCCCACATGATAACACTGCAGTTATATCTGCATTAATGAGTTCCCACATGATAACACTGCAGTTATATCTGCATTAATGAGTTCCCACATGATAACACTGCAGTTATATCTGCATTAATGAGTTCCCACATGATAACACTGCAGTTATATCTGTATTAATGAGTTCCCACATGATAACACTGCAGTTATATCTGCATTAATGAGTTCCCACATGATAACACTGCAGTTATATCTGCATTAATGAGTTCCCACATGATAACACTGCAGTTATATCTGCATTAATGAGTTCCCACATGATAACACTGCAGTTATATCTGCATTAATGAGTTCCCACATGATAACACTGCAGTTATATCTGTATTCATGAGTTCCCACATGATAACACTGCAGTTATATCTGCATTCATGAGTTCCCACATGATAACACTGCAGTTATATCTGCATTCATGAGTTCCCACATGATAACACTGCAGTTATATCTGCATTAATGAGTTCCCACATGATAACACTGCAGTTATATCTGCATTAATGAGTTCCCACATGATAACACTGCAGTTATATCTGTATTAATGAGTTCCCACATGATAACACTGCAGTTATATCTGCATTAATGAGTTCCCACATGATAACACTGCAGTTATATCTGCATTCATGAGTTCCCACATGATAACACTGCAGTTATATCTGCATTCATGAGTTCCCACATGATAACACTGCAGTTATATCTGCATTAATGAGTTCCCACATGATAACACTGCAGTTATATCTGCATTCATGAGTTCCCACATGATAACACTGCAGTTATATCTGTATTAATGAGTTCCCACATGATAACACTGCAGTTATATCTGCATTAATGAGTTCCCACATGATAACACTGCAGTTATATCTGCATTAATGAGTTCCCACATGATAACACTGCAGTTATATCTGCATTAATGAGTTCCCACATGATAACACTGCAGTTATATCTGCATTAATGAGTTCCCACATGATAACACTGCAGTTATATCTGCATTAATGAGTTCCCACATGATAACACTGCAGTTATATCTGCATTAATGAGTTCCCACATGATAACACTGCAGTTATATCTGTATTAATGAGTTCCCACATGATAACACTGCAGTTATATCTGCATTAATGAGTTCCCACATGATAACACTGCAGTTATATCTGCATTAATGAGTTCCCACATGATAACACTGCAGTTATATCTGTATTAATGAGTTCCCACATGATAACACTGCAGTTATATCTGCATTAATGAGTTCCCACATGATAACACTGCAGTTATATCTGCATTAATGAGTTCCCACATGATAACACTGCAGTTATATCTGTATTAATGAGTTCCCACATGATAACACTGCAGTTATATCTGTATTAATGAGTTCCCACATGATAACACCGCAGTTATATCTGCATTAATGAGTTTTCACATGATAACACTGCAGTTATATCTGCACCTACTGTAAGATACTTAACTAAGTTCTACTGTAAGATACTTAACCAAGTCTTACTGGACGATAGCTAACCAAGTCCTACTGTAAGATTCCTAACCAAGTCCATTGAGAAGTGTCTATACCCATGGCAGGACATTCCACAGTACAGATGTGACCAAACCATCCATGTTAGGAATGGGCAGGATATCTAGAAATTAGCTTGGTGTTGTTTTCCAGTGTACTGCCTGTGAGTGGAGCACTGGGCTGCTCCTGTCAACACCCATCAGCCCACCTGGGATCCCCCACATATGAGAAGAACACATTCCCATTCACAGGAGTACAGCAGAAACTCTGGAACGGCCTAGACATTCTAGAACAGATCCATGCAGTACAGCGCACACACACACACACACACACACACACACACACACACACACACACACACACACACACACACACACACACACACACACACACACACACACACACACATGCTTGGTATAGTACAGTGCGTACATGCCTGATATAGTACAGTGCGTTGGAGACTTGGAACAGGATGTGTAGCGTTGGAACAGGATGTGTAGTGTTGGAACAGGATGTGTAGTGTTGGAACAGGATGTGTAGTGTTGGGTGTTGGAACGTTGGAACAGGATGTGTAGCGTTGGGTGTTGGAACGTTGGACAGGATGTGTAGCGTTGGAACAGGATGTGTAGCGTTGGAACAGGATGTGTAGCGTTGGAACAGGATATGTAGTGTTGGAACAGGATGCGTAGTGTTGGGTGTTGGAACATTGGAACAGGATGTGTAGCGTTGGAACAGGATGTGTAGTGTTGGGTGTTGGAACGTTGGAACAGGATGTGTAGCGTTGGAACAGGATGTGTAGCGTTGGAACAGGATGTGTAGCGTTGGAGCAGGATATGTAGCGTTGGAACAGGATGTGTAGTGTTGGAACAGGATGTGTAGTGTTGGAACAGGATATGTAGTGTTGGAACAGGATGTGTAGCGTTGGAACAGGATGTGTAGCGTCGGAACAGGATGTGTAGTGTTGGAACAGGATGTGTAGCGTTGGAACAGGATATGTCGTGTTGGAACAGGATGTGTAGTGTTGGAACAGGATATGTAGTGTTGGAACAGGATATGTAGTGTTGGAACAGGATGTGTAGCGTTGGAACAGGATGTGTAGCGTCGGAACAGGATGTGTAGTGTTGGAACAGGATGTGTAGCGTTGGAACAGGATATGTCGTGTTGGAACAGGATGTGTAGTGTTGGAACAGGATATGTAGCGTTGGAACAGGATGTGTAGCGTTGGAACAGGATGTGTAGCGTTGGAACAGGATGTGTAGCGTTGGAACAGGATGTGTAGCGTTGGAACAGGATGTGTAGCGTTGGAACAGGATGTGTAGTGTTGGAACAGGATGTGTAGTGTTGGAACAGGATGTGTAGCGTTGGAACAGGATGTGTAGTGTTGGAACAGGATATGTAGTGTTGGAACAGGATATATAGTGTTGGAACAGGATGTGTAGCGTTGGAACAAGATGTGTAGTGTTGGAACAGGATGTGTAGCGTTGGAACAGGATGTGTAGCGTTGGAACAGGATGTGTAGCGTTGGAACAGGATGTGTAGCATTGGAACAGGATGTGTAGCGTTGGAACAGGATGTGTAGTGTTGGAACAGGATGTGTAGTGTTGGAACAGGATGTGTAGCGTTGGAACAGGATGTTTAGCATTGGAACAGGATATGTAGTGTTGGAACGTTGGAACAGGATATGTAGCTGAGCAGAGGGTAACTGGACCCCCCCATAGCTGAGCAGAGGGGGAACTGGACCTCCCCATTGCTAAACAGAAGGGACCTCTCTAATGGTGAAAAAGAGTACCAACTCACTGGCTATTTTCTTATTGAGAGTCTGTCTTGTGTAAAGTTGATGCATTAAGCTATAAGATATTCGGAGGAAGAGAGATTCAGAGGAAGAGAGATTCAGGGGAAGAGAGGTTCCCACAACCCCTTATCATCAGTGATGCTTAGTTCTTACCCTTCTGGAAACCGATTGTCTGAGTCTGACTAATACACCTATACCGAGGAATCTACACTGAAAAAGACATTGTGTGAGGTTTTAAGACAGTGTGTGTGAGGTTTGAAGACAGTGTGTGTGAGGTTTGAAGACTGTGTGTGAGATTTGAAGACTGTGTGTGAGGTTTGAAGACAGTGTGTGTGAGGTTTGAAGACAGTGTATGAGGTTTGAAGACAGTGTGTGAGGTTTGAAGACTGTGTGTGAGATTTGAAGACTGTGTGTGAGGTTTGAAGACAGTGTGTGTGAGGTTTGAAGACAGTGTGTGAGGTTTGAAGACTGTGTGTGAGGTTTGAAGACAGTGTGTGAGGTTTGAAGACAGTGTGTGAGGTTTGAAGACAGTGTGTGTGAGATTTGAAGACCGTGTGCGAGGTTTGAAGACAGTGTGTGAGGTTTGAAGACAGTGTATGAGGTTTGAAGACAGTGTGTGAGGTTTGAAGACAGAGTGTGAGGTTTGAAGACAGTGTGTGAGGTTTGAAGACAGTGTGTGTGAGGTTTGAAGACATTGTGTGAGGTTTTAAGACAGTGTGTGTGAGGTTTGAAGACAGAGTGTGAGGTTTGAAGACAGTGTGTGAGGTTTGAAGACAGGGTGTGAGGTTTGAAGACAGTGTGTGAGGTTTGAAGACAGTGTGTGAGGTTTGAAGACATTGTGTGAGGTTTGAAGACAGAGTGTGAGGTTTGAAGACAGAGTGTGAGGTTTGAAGACAGAGTGTGAGGTTTGAAGACAGTGTGTGAGGTTTGAAGACAGTGTGTGAGGTTTGAAGACAGAGTGTGAGGTTTGAAGACAGAGTGTGAGGTTTGAAGACAGAGTGGGAGGTTTGAAGACAGAGTGTGAGGTTTGAAGACAGAGTGTGAGGTTTGAAGACAGTGCATGTGACGTTTGAAGACAGAGTGTGAGGTTTGAAGACAAAGTGTGACGTTTGAAGACAGTGTGTGAGGTTTGAAGACAGTGTGTGAGGTTTGAAGACAGAGTGTGAGGTTTGAAGACAGAGTGTGAGGTTTGAAGACAGAGTGGGAGGTTTGAAGACAGAGTGTGAGGTTTGAAGACAGAGTGTGAGGTTTGAAGACAGTGCATGTGACGTTTGAAGACAGAGTGTGAGGTTTGAAGACAAAGTGTGAGGTTTGAAGACAGAGTGTGAGGTTTGAAGACAGAGTGTGAGGTTTGAAGACAGTGTGTGAGGTTTGAAGACAGTGTGCGAGGTTTGAAGACAGTGTGTGTGAGGTTTGAAGACAGAGTGTGAGGTTTGAAGACAGAGTGTGAGGTTTGAAGACAGTGCATGTGACGTTTGAGGTCACAGAGATGCGCATCACCTGCACTGGGTGATTAAATGAACACGCCTGAGTAGAGTAGTAACGTGTGTGTTCTCCCTCATCTGTGAGTCCTGCTCTGCTCTCTGCGTGCTAACTGCTGACTCATGTAGCTCATAATGACTGCAGTTGCATCATCTGATTAGACAAGCTCAGGTTGGCCTAAAGTGACTTGGCCACTGTTACCCTCTACTGATGCTGCTGGCCACTGTTACCCTCTACTGATGCTGCTGGCCACTGTTAACCTGTACTGATGCTGCTGGCCACTGTTAACCTGTACTGATGCTGCTGGCCACTGTTCACCTCTACTGATGCTGCTGGCCACTGTTAACCTGTACTGATGCTGCTGGTCACTGTTAACCTGTACTGATGCTGCTGGTCACTGTTAACCTGTACTGATGCTGCTGGCCACTGTTAACCTGTACTGATGCTGCTGGCCAGTTCAGCCAGTGATACTATGATAGTCTGATGGGAGAGCTTTAGGCTTCCGGCTTTAGGCAGAGCAGCGGCAACAGACAATACTACCCTGTTACTACACTGTTATTAACATGAGAGGAGCTGAAAGGAGAAGGGAGAAGGGGGGAGAGGAGAGAGAGGACAGGAGCTTGGAGAGGAGGGAGGAGAGGAGGGAGGAGAGGAGGGAGTGGCGAGAGGAGAGAGAGGAGAGAGAGGAGAGGAGAAGAGGGAGGAGAGGAGAGGAGGGGAGGGGAGGGGAGAAGAAAAAGGAGGGGAGGAGAAGGAAGAAAGGAGAGAGGTGAGGAGGGAGTGGAGAGAGGAGAGAGAGGAGAGAGAGGAGAGGAGAAGAGGGAGGAGAGGAGAGGAGGGGAGGGGAGGGGAGAAGAAAAAGGAGGGGAGGAGAAGGAAGAAAGGAGAGAGGTGAGGAGGGAGTGGAGAGAGGAGAGAGAGGAGAGAGAGGAGAGGAGAAGAGAAGATAAGAGAAGATAAGACAAAAGAAAATGACAAGAGAGGAGAAGAGGAGTTTATTGAAATGAAAGCGAGGCGTCAGCATTAGCAGCTAATCCACTGCAGTGAGGAAGCTTTCTCTTTCTGCCTGGGGTCTGTGGGCTTCACTAGTCTGACTGGAGAAGGGGGGTGGGGACATCAACAAACACATCTCTCCCTCTCCTTTATCTATCTGGCCATCAACAAACACATCTCTCCCTCTCCTTTATCTCTCTGGCCATCAACAAACACATCTCTCCCTCTCCTTTATCTATCTGGCCATCAACAAACACATCTCTCCCGCTCCTTTATCTCTCTGGCCATCAACAAACACATCTCTCCCTCTCCTTTATCTATCTGGCCATCAACAAACACATCTCTCCCTCTCCTTTATCTATCTGGCCATCAACAAACACATCTCTCCCTCTCCTTTATCTATCTGGCCATCAACAAACACATCTCTCCCTCTCCTTTATCTCTCTGGCCATCAACAAACACATCTCTACCTCTCCTTTCTTCTCTGTGCATCCCCCCATCTCTCTCTCACCCCTCTCTCCATCTCCACACCCTATTTTCTTCTCTGTGCATCCCCCTCCCCCATCTCTCTCTCACCCCTCTCTCCATCTCCCCATCCTATTTTCTTCTCTGTGCGTCCCCCCATCTCTCTCTCTCACCCCTCTCTCCATCTCCCCATCCTATTTTCTTCTCTGTACATCCCCCCCATCTCTCTCTCTCACCCACACACTGTCTATTTAACTCACACTTAAAAAGGCTTTCTAAAGATAGAATCCTGAAGATAAACAGGAAACACACAGTGTCATGGCAACAGCATGGAACTGACAACAAACACTGTTCAACTCCAGAATGGTTGTGGTGGCAAAATACAGAGTTCTACCTCCAGCTGTGTGTGTGTGTGTGTGTGTGTGTGTGTGTGTACACTTCCAGCTCATTAACCGTTAGACTCAGAGTCTCTCCTTCAGATAAGATTCCTTGGGGCCCCGTCTTCATCAAAGGGCCTTTCTCTGAGATACTGGGTTTGGGCCCCAAAGCATTCTTTATGTGTGTGTGTGTGTGTGTGTGTGTGCCTGCCTGCGTGCGTGCGTGCGTGCGTGCGTGTGTGCGTGCGTGTGTGTGTGTGTGTGTGTGCATGCGTGCGTGCGTCCGTGTGTGTGTGTGTCTTTTTCTTTTCTGAAATAACAGTGACTACCTCCCAAAGGACCATGGCCTATAGATGGGTTGGTTGTTTAGCAACAAAACCGACAGGTGCGTAACTATGGGACAGAACAGACAGGTTTGACTTACAGTAGACTGTAAACTATATTTAATCTCCAATATTTATTGAAAACATAAATAAAGTTGCACAATGTGCACTTGTCTCTCAAATACATCGTTACACTTGTTGGTTAGCTAGCAAATGTATTTTAGCCATATTAGCATAGACCTGACAGTCAAAACACCTCAAAACAAGACATGGTATCAAGAACAAGATCAAACGAGCTGAAACAAGACACTTATGATTACATTTTGTAAAAATCTATATTTAAAAAAATAGCAGAGACCCTTATCCAGAGAGGCTTACAGGAGAAATTAGGGTTAAGTGCCTTGCTCCAGGGCACATTGGCAGATTTTTCAACTTGCCGCCTCGGGGATTTCAACCAGCGATCTTTCGGTTACTGGACTAATGCTCTTAACCGCTAGGCTAACTGCCGCCACATGGCAGATTCTTGTCATTGTTGCTAGCTATCTGGCTATCCAGAACCATAACAACACACGACCTTCTGCCCCTTTGAAGCGCGGACATCGCTTTTGTGACGTTGTCAGCTAATCCGTCTATAGGGAATAGGGTGCCATTTGGGATGCACTCAGTGACTTATGACTGAACATGCTAACAGTCTAACAGGTTAACGTGCTAAAATGCTAACAGGCTAACAGGCTAACATGCTAGCATGCTAACATGCTAGCATGCTAACATGCTAGCATGCTAACATGCTAGCATGCTAACATGGTAACAGGCTAATATAGTGACATTACAGGATATGGTGGGCAGTGACTCACGATGTTGACTTGTAGTGGACCAGAGCCTGTTCTGAGCAGTCTCCTCCTGCAGCTGCCAGCCTCTCCATCACCAAGACACACTGAGGATGACTGGGAGTCTGCTGTAGGGGACAGACACACAAACAGTTCAACCGCCACACACACACACAAGCATGCATACACCAACATGCAAACACTGACACAGGCAGGCAACCCCCCCCCCCCCCCCCCCCCCCCCACACACACACACACACACACACACACACATGTAGTACCTGTGTGTCCCGGGAACAGGGCCAGAGTGGTGAGGATGCTGGGGGGGAGAGGGAGGGAGTGACACCTCTGAAGAGACACTCTGAGGGGGGGCTCTAAAGGTGATGCCCCCAGGGGACGAGACAGGGCCTGGAACACACTGGACAGTTACGCAAGCACACACGCACACACACACACGCGCGCAAGCAAGCACAAACACACACCCAACGTCTCTCACATACAGTATGTACAGAAACCCCCAGCAATACATCTTATTTTCTTCTCAGTACAGAACATTTAAACCCCACAGTATATTCTGGTGCATTGGTTCTGAGTGCATGTATCAGACAACCTTGTGATATGAATCATTCCTACCAGTCAGGTGATACAATATGAATCATTCCTACCAGTCAGGTGATGCAATTTGAATCATTCCTACCAGTCAGGTGATACAATATGAATCATTCCTACCAGTCAGGTGATACAATATGAATCATTCCTACCAGTCAGGTGATACAATATGAATCATTCCTACCAGTCAGGTGACACAATATGAATCATTCCTTCCAGTCAGGTGATACAATATGAATCATTCCTACCAGTCAGGTGATACAATGTGAATCATTCCTTCCAGTCAGGTGATACAATATGAATCATTCCTACCAGTCAGGTGATGCAATTTGAATCATTCCTACCAGTCAGGTGATACAATATGAATCATTCCTACCAGTCAGGTGACACAATATGAATCATTCCTTCCAGTCAGGTGATACAATATGAATCATTCCTACCAGTCAGGTGATACAATATGAATCATTCCTTCCAGTCAGGTGATACAATATGAATCATTCCTACCAGTCAGGTGATGCAATTTGAATCATTCCTACCAGTCAGGTGATACAATATGAATCATTCCTACCAGTCAGGTGATACAATATGAATCATTCCTACCAGTCAGGTGATGCAATATGAATCATTCCTACCAGTCAGGTGATGCAATTTGAATCATTCCTACCAGTCAGGTGATACAATATGAATCATTCCTACCAGTCAGGTGATACAATATGAATCATTCCTACCAGTCAGGTGATACAATATGAATCATTCCTACCAGTCAGGTGATACAATATGAATCATTCCTACCAGTCAGGTGATACAATATGAATCATTCCTACCAGTCAGGTGATACAATATGAATCATTCCTACCAGTCAGGTGATACAATATGAATCATTCCTACCAGTCAGGTGATGCAATTTGAATCATTCCTACCAGTCAGGTGATACAATATGAATCATTCCTACCAGTCAGGTGATACAATATGAATCATTCCTACCAGTCAGGTGATACAATATGAATCATTCCTACCAGTCAGGTGATACAATATGAATCATTCCTACCAGTCAGGTGATACAGTATGAATCATTCCTACCAGTCAGGTGATACAAAATGAATCATTCCTACCAGTCAGGTGATATAATATGAATCATTCCTACCAGTCAGGTGATACAATATGAATCATTCCTACCAGTCAGGTGATACAAAATGAATCATTCCTACCAGTCAGGTGATATAATATGAATCATTCCTACCAGTCAGGTGATACAGTATGAATCATTCCTACAAGTCAGGTGAATGAGTCTCCAGGTGAAAAGTTCAGAGGGTGAGTTATTATAATGAGGGAATAATGAATGGACAGAACGTAGCGTTGATGCAGAAAATTGGCCACGGACAGAGGAAGAGTGAAAGTGAGAAAGTGAGAGTAGAGAGAGAGAGTAGAGATAGAGAGAGAGAGAGAGAGAGAGAGAGAGACAGACAGACAGAGACAGGGAGACAGAGAGAGAGAGAGAGAGAGAGAGAGAGAGAGAGAGAGAGAGAGAGAGAGACAGACAGAGACAGGGAGACAGAGAGAGAGAGAGTAGAGAGAGAGAGAGAGAGAGAGAGAGAGACAGAGACAGGGAGACAGAGAGAGAGAGAGAGAGAGAGAGTAATGTTTACTTTTAATTTTTGTTGTTTTTCACTTTATATTTTCACTTTGTATGTTGTCTACCTCACTTGCTTTGGCAATGTTAACACATGTTTCCCATGCCAATAAAGCCCTTGAATTGAATTGAATTGAATTGAGTAGAGAGAGAGAGAGAGAGACAGACAGAGACAGGGAGACAGAGAGAGAGAGACAGACAGACAGAGACAGGGAGACAGAGAGAGAGAGAGAGAGAGAGAGTAGAGAGAGAGAGAGACAGACAGAGACAGGGAGACAGAGAGAGAGAGAGTAGAGAGAGAGAGAGAGAGAGAGAGAGAGACAGAGACAGGGAGACAGAGAGAGAGAGAGAGAGAGAGAGAGTAGAGAGAGAGAGAGAGAGACAGACAGAGACAGGGAGACAGAGAGAGAGAGCAGAGGAAGAGCAGCTAAAGGAAAGGCAGATGTATGAATACAGACTTGTAGAAATGGGCCAGAGGGTGCAGCATTATTGTAGAGTAGGAGTGTATAAATACAGTGCGTGGTATGGTTGATTCATTAGGACTACAGCCTATATTTAACTGAAAGTTGGCAGAGACTACTGGTCAGTCTCCACACACACTCCCACTTTCATTCTCTCAGCAGTGGGATAGTGTGTGTGTGTGTGTGTGTGTGTGTGAGGTCTTACTCTGTGACTCTGCCCAGGGTGTATCTCCATGGTAACGGAGGGCTCTATGACAGAGCAAGGCCTGGCCAGACCGCCTGTCCGTCTCTGCCCCGGAGAGAGGTGCATCATGGGACCAGGCCTGCGTCTGTGCCGGCACAGAGAGCCCCCCTTGGCCTGCTGGGTAACGGCAAACACACAGCCCTCTGGGAAGGGACTGCAGACTCGGAGGTCGACCAGGGCTGAGGAGGGACGGGGGCGAGGGTGGGGGGGCTTGGGAGGGTCAGGGGTCTTCACTGGACAAGAACAGGACTGGACTGACTTGGGTCTCTTCAAAACACTGCCTGATAGAGCTCCCTAATCAATCAATCAATTAATTAATCAATAAATCCATCAATTGAGCAATCAATCAATCCATCAATCTGGTTATATAAAACATTTCCATCTAACTCCATACACAACCCTGATTTCCATAGTTAGTTTCCATTTTATTTTCCTTAGAGGAGAATCCACTGTTAGACCAAGCCCAGTACTACTCTACAGGAGAATCCACTGTTACACCAAGCCCAGTACTACTCTACAGGAGAATCCACTGTTACACCAAGCCCAATATTACTCTACAGGAGAATCCACTGTTAGACAAAGCCCAGTGCAGTACAGGAGGGACTGACATGTCCTGACTTGCTGTGAGAGAGACCAGAGGGGAGATCAGATGAGTAATCTGAACACGGTGTGGAGGGATGGAGGCGTGTGTGTAGCTGCAGTTAGAGTGTGGGCAGTCTCACACACACACACACACTGTTTTCCGTTGCACATATTTGCACTACGACTCCTGATTTTACTAACGGACGACTGGAGAATGAGTTGACCAGCTGATCCAGGTGCTCTGGAGCTGGAATAGAATTACATATCTGGAATGTCTAAGGGAGCCGTGAGGACTGGGTTTGATTAGAATACATATCTGTAATGTCTAAGGGAGCCGTGAGGAATGGGTTGGAATAGAATACATATCTGGAATGTCTAAGGGAGCCGTGAGGAATGGGTTGGAATAGAATACATATCTGTAATGTCTAAGGGAGCCGTGAGGAATGGGTTGGAATAGAATACATATCTGGAATGTCTAAGGGAGCCGTGAGGAATGGGTTTGAATAGAATACATATCTGGAATGTCTAAGGGAGCCGTGAGGAATGAGTTTGAATAGAATACATATCTGTAATGTCTAAGGGAGCCGTGAGGAATGGGTTGGAATAGAATACATATCTGGAATGTCTAAGGGAGCCGTGAGGAATGGGTTGGAATAGAATACATATCTGTAATGTCTAAGGGAGCCGTGAGGAATGGGTTGGAATAGAATACATATCTGGAATGTCTAAGGGAGCCGTGAGGACTGGGTTGGAATAGAATTACATATCTGGTATGTCTAAGGGAGCCGTGAGGACTGGGTTTGAATAGAATACATATCTGGAATGTCTAAGGGAGCCGTGAGGAATGAGTTTGAATAGAATACATATCTGGAATGTCTAAGGGAGCCGTGAGGACTGGGTTTGATTAGAATACATATCTGGAATGTCTAAGGGAGCCGTGAGGACTGGGTTTGAATAGAATACATATCTGGAATGTCTAAGGGAGCCGTGAGGACTGGACTTTCAGAACTAGATTCCTATGTTTTTTAGGACCAGATTTCCTGGTGTGTTTCTGTGTGGAGGAGACAGGAAGGGGCAGGAAAGACAGACTACTGTTGTCTAACGAACACTCTCCACACAGAAAACTCTGACTCTACACTCTCCACACAGAAACATCTGACTCTACTTCCTCTTCTGGCCAACAGATGGGGCAAAAGAATACCCACAATACACCCTCTGTAACAGACACACCCTCTGTAACAGACACACCCTCTGTAACAGACACACCCTCTGCCTCTGTAACAGACACACCCTCTGCCTCTGTAACAGACACACCCTCTGCCTCTGTAACAGACACACCCTCTGCCTCTGTAACAGACACCCTCTGTCACAGACACACCCTCTGCCTCAGTAACAGACACACCCTCTGCCTCAGTAACAGACACCCTCTGCCTCTGTAACCTGACACCCTCTGTAACAGACACACCCTCTGCCTCAGTAACAGACACACCCTCTGCCTCAGTAACAGACACCCTCTGCCTCTGTAACAGACACCCTCTGTAACAGACACACCCTCTGCCTCTGTAACAGACACACCCTCTGCCTCAGTAACAGACACACCCTCTGCCTCAGTAACAGACACACCCTCTGCCTCAGTAACAGACACCCTCTGCCTCAGTAACAGACACACCCTCTGCCTCAGTAACAGACACACCCTCTGCCTCAGTAACAGACACCCTCTGCCTCAGTAACAGACACACCCTCTGCCTCAGTAACAGACACACCCTCTGCCTCAGTAACAGACACACCCCCAGTAACAGACACCCTCTGCCTCTGTAAAAGACACACCCACACCCTCTGCCTCAGTAACAGACACACCCTCTGCCTCAGTAACAGACACACCCTCTGCCTCAGTAACAGACACCCTCTGCCTCAGTAACAGACACACCCTCTGTAACAGACACACCCTCTGCCTCAGTAACAGACACACCCTCTGTAACAGACACACCCTCTGCCTCAGTAACAGACACACCCTCAGTAACAGACACCCTCTGCCTCTGTAACAGACACACCCTCTGCCTCTGTAACAGACACACTCTGGCTCAGTAACAGACACACCCTCTGCCTCTGTAACAGACACCCTCTGGTTCAGTAACAGACACACCCTCTGCCTCTGTAACAGACACACCCTCTGTAACAGACACACCCTCTGCCTCTGTAACAGACACACCCTCTGTAACAGACACACCCTCTGCCTCTGTAACAGACACACCCTCAGTAACAGACACACCCTCTGCCTCAGTAACAGACACACCCTCTGTAACAGACACACCCTCTGCCTCAGTAACAGACACACCCTCTGTAACAGACACCCTCTGGTTCAGTAACAGACACCCTCTGCCTCAGTAACAGACACACTCTCTGTAACAGACACACCCTCTGGTTCAGTAACAGACACCCTCTGCCTCAGTAACAGACACACCCTCTGCCTCAGTAACAGACACACCCTCTGCCTCAGTAACAGACACACCCTCTGCCTCAGTAACAGACACACCCTCTGCCTCTGTAACAGACACACCCTCTGTTACAGACACACCCTCAGTAACAGACACACCCTCTGCCTCAGTAACAGACACACCCTCAGTAACAGACACACCCTCTGCCTCTGTAACAGACACACCCTCTGTAACAGACACACCCTCTGTAACAGACACCCTCTGCCTCTGTAACAGACACACCCTCTGCCTCAGTAACAGACACACCCTCTGCCTCAGTAACAGACACCCTCTGCCTCAGTAACAGACACACCCTCTGCCTCTGTAACAGACACACCCTCTGTAACATACACACCCTCTGTAACAGACACACCCTCTGCAACAGACACCCTCTGCCTCAGTAACAGACACACCCTCTGCCTCTGTAACAGACACACCCTCTGTAACAGACACACCCTCTGTAACAGACACACCCTCTGCCTCAGTAACAGACACAACCTCAGTAACAGACACACCCTCTGTAACAGACACACCCTCTGTAACAGACACCCTCTGCCTCAGTAACAGACACACCCTCTGCCTCTGTAACAGACACACCCTCTGTAACAGACACACCCTCTGTAACAGACACACCCTCTGCCTCAGTAACAGACACACCCTCAGTAACAGACACACCCTCTGTAACAGACACACCCTCTGTAACAGACACACCCTCTGTAACAGACACACCCTCTGTAACAGACACACCCTCTGTAACAGACACCCTCTGCCTCAGTAACAGACACACCCTCTGCCTCTGTAACAGACACACCCTCTGTAACAGACACACCCTCTGTAACAGACACACCCTCTGCCTCAGTAACAGACACACCCTCAGTAACAGACACACCCTCTGCCTCAGTAACAGACACACCCTCTGCCTCAGTAACAGACACACCCTCTGTAACAGACACACCCTCTGCCTCAGTAACAGACACACCCTGAGTAACAGACACACCCTCAGTAACAGACACACCCTCTGTAACAGACACACCCTCTGTAACAGACACACCCTCTGTAACAGACACCCTCTGCCTCAGTAACAGACACACCCTCTGCCTCTGTAACGGACACACCCTCTGTAACAGACACACCCTCTGTAACAGACATACCCTCTGCCTCAGTAACAGACACACCCTCAGTAACAGACACACCCTCTGCCTCAGTAACAGACACACCCTCTGCCTCAGTAACAGACACACCCTCTGTAACAGACACACCCTCTGCCTCAGTAACAGACACACCCTCAGTAACAGACACACCCTCAGTAACAGACACACCCTCTGTAACAGACACACCCTCTGTAACAGACACACCCTCTGTAACAGACACCCTCTGCCTCAGTAACAGACACACCCTCTGCCTCAGTAACAGACACACCCTCTGTAACAGACACACCCTCTGTAACAGACACACTCTCTGCCTCAGTAACAGACACACCCTCAGTAACAGACACACCCTCTGTAACAGACACACCCTCAGTAACAGACACACCCTCTGTAACAGACACACCCTCTGTAACAGACACCCTCTGCCTCAGTAACAGACACACCCTCTGCCTCTGTAACAGACACACCCTCTGTAACAGACACACCCTCTGTAACAGACACCCTCTGCCTCAGTAACAGACACACCCTCTGCCTCTGTAACAGACACACCCTCTGTAACAGACACACCCTCTGTAACAGACACACCCTCTGCCTCAGTAACAGACACACCCTCAGTAACAGACACACCCTCTGTAACAGACACACCCTCTGTAACAGACACACCCTCTGTAACAGACACACCCTCTGTAACAGACACACCCTCTGTAACAGACACCCTCTGCCTCAGTAACAGACACACCCTCTGCCTCTGTAACAGACACACCCTCTGTAACAGACACACCCTCTGTAACAGACACACCCTCTGCCTCAGTAACAGACACACCCTCTGCCTCAGTAACAGACACCCTCTGCCTCTGTAACCTGACACCCTCTGTAACAGACACACCCTCTGCCTCAGTAACAGACACACCCTCTGCCTCAGTAACAGACACCCTCTGCCTCTGTAACAGACACCCTCTGTAACAGACACACCCTCTGCCTCTGTAACAGACACACCCTCTGCCTCAGTAACAGACACACCCTCTGCCTCAGTAACAGACACACCCTCTGCCTCAGTAACAGACACCCTCTGCCTCAGTAACAGACACACCCTCTGCCTCAGTAACAGACACACCCTCTGCCTCAGTAACAGACACCCTCTGCCTCAGTAACAGACACACCCTCTGCCTCAGTAACAGACACACCCTCTGCCTCAGTAACAGACACACCCCCAGTAACAGACACCCTCTGCCTCTGTAAAAGACACACCCACACCCTCTGCCTCAGTAACAGACACACCCTCTGCCTCAGTAACAGACACACCCTCTGCCTCAGTAACAGACACCCTCTGCCTCAGTAACAGACACACCCTCTGTAACAGACACACCCTCTGCCTCAGTAACAGACACACCCTCTGTAACAGACACACCCTCTGCCTCAGTAACAGACACACCCTCAGTAACAGACACCCTCTGCCTCTGTAACAGACACACCCTCTGCCTCTGTAACAGACACACTCTGGCTCAGTAACAGACACACCCTCTGCCTCTGTAACAGACACCCTCTGGTTCAGTAACAGACACACCCTCTGCCTCTGTAACAGACACACCCTCTGTAACAGACACACCCTCTGCCTCTGTAACAGACACACCCTCTGTAACAGACACACCCTCTGCCTCTGTAACAGACACACCCTCAGTAACAGACACACCCTCTGCCTCAGTAACAGACACACCCTCTGTAACAGACACACCCTCTGCCTCAGTAACAGACACACCCTCTGTAACAGACACCCTCTGGTTCAGTAACAGACACCCTCTGCCTCAGTAACAGACACACTCTCTGTAACAGACACACCCTCTGGTTCAGTAACAGACACCCTCTGCCTCAGTAACAGACACACCCTCTGCCTCAGTAACAGACACACCCTCTGCCTCAGTAACAGACACACCCTCTGCCTCAGTAACAGACACACCCTCTGCCTCTGTAACAGACACACCCTCTGTTACAGACACACCCTCAGTAACAGACACACCCTCTGCCTCAGTAACAGACACACCCTCAGTAACAGACACACCCTCTGCCTCTGTAACAGACACACCCTCTGTAACAGACACACCCTCTGTAACAGACACACCCTCTGCCTCAGTAACAGACACACCCTCAGTAACAGACACACCCTCTGTAACAGACACACCCTCTGTAACAGACACACCCTCTGTAACAGACACACCCTCTGTAACAGACACACCCTCTGTAACAGACACCCTCTGCCTCAGTAACAGACACACCCTCTGCCTCTGTAACAGACACACCCTCTGTAACAGACACACCCTCTGTAACAGACACACCCTCTGCCTCAGTAACAGACACACCCTCAGTAACAGACACACCCTCTGCCTCAGTAACAGACACACCCTCTGCCTCAGTAACAGACACACCCTCTGTAACAGACACACCCTCTGCCTCAGTAACAGACACACCCTGAGTAACAGACACACCCTCAGTAACAGACACACCCTCTGTAACAGACACACCCTCTGTAACAGACACACCCTCTGTAACAGACACCCTCTGCCTCAGTAACAGACACACCCTCTGCCTCTGTAACGGACACACCCTCTGTAACAGACACACCCTCTGTAACAGACATACCCTCTGCCTCAGTAACAGACACACCCTCAGTAACAGACACACCCTCTGCCTCAGTAACAGACACACCCTCTGCCTCAGTAACAGACACACCCTCTGTAACAGACACACCCTCTGCCTCAGTAACAGACACACCCTCAGTAACAGACACACCCTCAGTAACAGACACACCCTCTGTAACAGACACACCCTCTGTAACAGACACACCCTCTGTAACAGACACCCTCTGCCTCAGTAACAGACACACCCTCTGCCTCAGTAACAGACACACCCTCTGTAACAGACACACCCTCTGTAACAGACACACTCTCTGCCTCAGTAACAGACACACCCTCAGTAACAGACACACCCTCTGTAACAGACACACCCTCAGTAACAGACACACCCTCTGTAACAGACACACCCTCTGTAACAGACACCCTCTGCCTCAGTAACAGACACACCCTCTGCCTCTGTAACAGACACACCCTCTGTAACAGACACACCCTCTGTAACAGACACCCTCTGCCTCAGTAACAGACACACCCTCTGCCTCTGTAACAGACACACCCTCTGTAACAGACACACCCTCTGTAACAGACACACCCTCTGCCTCAGTAACAGACACACCCTCAGTAACAGACACACCCTCTGTAACAGACACACCCTCTGTAACAGACACACCCTCTGTAACAGACACACCCTCTGTAACAGACACACCCTCTGTAACAGACACCCTCTGCCTCAGTAACAGACACACCCTCTGCCTCTGTAACAGACACACCCTCTGTAACAGACACACCCTCTGTAACAGACACACCCTCTGCCTCAGTAACAGACACACCCTCAGTAACAGACACACCCTCTGCCTCAGTAACAGACACACCCTCTGCCTCAGTAACAGACACACCCTCTGTAACAGACACACCCTCTGCCTCAGTAACAGACACACCCTCAGTAGCAGACACACCCTCAGTAACAGACACACCCTCTGTAACAGACACACCCTCTGTAACAGACACACCCTCTGTAACAGACACCCTCTGCCTCAGTAACAGACACACCCTCTGCCTCTGTAACGGACACACCCTCTGTAACAGACACACCCTCTGTAACAGACATACCCTCTGCCTCAGTAACAGACACACCCTCAGTAACAGACACACCCTCTGCCTCAGTAACAGACACACCCTCTGCCTCAGTAACAGACACACCCTCTGTAACAGACACACCCTCTGCCTCAGTAACAGACACACCCTCAGTAACAGACACACCCTCAGTAACAGACACACCCTCTGTAACAGACACACCCTCTGTAACAGACACACCCTCTGTAACAGACACCCTCTGCCTCAGTAACAGACACACCCTCTGCCTCAGTAACAGACACACCCTCTGTAACAGACACACCCTCTGTAACAGACACACTCTCTGCCTCAGTAACAGACACACCCTCAGTAACAGACACACCCTCTGTAACAGACACACCCTCAGTAACAGACACACCCTCTGTAACAGACACACCCTCTGTAACAGACACCCTCTGCCTCAGTAACAGACACACCCTCTGCCTCTGTAACAGACACACCCTCTGTAACAGACACACCCTCTGTAACAGACACCCTCTGCCTCAGTAACAGACACACCCTCTGCCTCTGTAACAGACACACCCTCTGTAACAGACACACCCTCTGTAACAGACACACCCTCTGCCTCAGTAACAGACACACCCTCAGTAACAGACACACCCTCTGTAACAGACACACCCTCTGTAACAGACACACCCTCTGTAACAGACACACCCTCTGTAACAGACACACCCTCTGTAACAGACACCCTCTGCCTCAGTAACAGACACACCCTCTGCCTCTGTAACAGACACACCCTCTGTAACAGACACACCCTCTGTAACAGACACACCCTCTGCCTCAGTAACAGACACACCCTCAGTAACAGACACACCCTCTGCCTCAGTAACAGACACACCCTCTGCCTCAGTAACAGACACACCCTCTGTAACAGACACACCCTCTGCCTCAGTAACAGACACACCCTCAGTAGCAGACACACCCTCAGTAACAGACACACCCTCTGTAACAGACACACCCTCTGTAACAGACACACCCTCTGTAACAGACACCCTCTGCCTCAGTAACAGACACACCCTCTGCCTCTGTAACAGACACACCCTCTGTAACAGACACACCCTCTGTAACAGACACACCCTCTGCCTCAGTAACAGACACACCCTCAGTAACAGACACACCCTCTGCCTCAGTAACAGACACACCCTCTGCCTCAGTAACAGACACACCCTCTGTAACAGACACACCCTCTGCCTCAGTAACAGACACACCCTCAGTAACAGACACGCCCTCAGTAACAGACACACCCTCTGTAACAGACACACCCTCTGTAACAGACACCCTCTGCCTCAGTAACAGACACACCCTCTGCCTCTGTAACAGACACACCCTCTGTAACAGACACACCCTCTGTAACAGACACACTCTCTGCCTCAGTAACATACACACCCTCAGTAACAGACACACCCTCTGTAACAGACACACCCTCTGTAACAGACACACCCTCTGTAACAGACACACCCTCTGTAACAGACACACCCTCTGTAACAGACACCCTCTGCCTCAGTAACAGACACACCCTCTGCCTCTGTAACAGACACACCCTCTGTAACAGACACACCCTCTGTAACAGACACACCCTCTGCCTCAGTAACAGACACACCCTCAGTAACAGACACACCCTCTGCCTCTGTAACAGACACCCTCTGTAACAGACACCCTCAGTAACAGACACACCCTCAGTAACAGACACACCATCTGCCTCTGTAACAGACACCCTCTGTAACAGACACCCTCAGTAACAGACACACCCTCAGTAACAGACACACCCTCTGCCTCTGTAACAGACACCCTCTGTAACAGACACCCTCAGTAACAGACACACCCTCAGTAACAGACACACCCTCTGCCTCAGTAACAGACACACCCTCAGTAACAGACACACCCTCTGCCTCTGTAACAGACACCCTCTGTAACAGACACCCTCAGTAACAGACACACCCTCAGTAACAGACACACCCTCTGCCTCAGTAACAGACACACCCTCTGCCTCTGTAACAGACACACCCTCTGCCTCAGTAACAGACACACCCTCAGTAACAGACACACCCTCTGCCTCTGTAACAGACACACCCTCTGCCTCAGTAACAGACACACCCTCTGCCTCAGTAACAGACACACCCTCTGCCTCAGTAACAGACACACCCTCTGTAACAGACACACCCTCTGTAACAGACACACCCTCTGCCTCAGTAACAGACACACCCTCAGTAACAGACACACCCTCTGCCTCAGTAACAGACACACCCTCTGCCTCAGTAACAGACACACCCTCTGTAACAGACACACCCTCTGCCTCAGTAACAGACACACCCTGAGTAACAGACACACCCTCAGTAACAGACACACCCTCTGTAACAGACACACCCTCTGTAACAGACACACCCTCTGTAACAGACACCCTCTGCCTCAGTAACAGACACACCCTCTGCCTCTGTAACGGACACACCCTCTGTAACAGACACACCCTCTGTAACAGACATACCCTCTGCCTCAGTAACAGACACACCCTCAGTAACAGACACACCCTCTGCCTCAGTAACAGACACACCCTCTGCCTCAGTAACAGACACACCCTCTGTAACAGACACACCCTCTGCCTCAGTAACAGACACACCCTCAGTAACAGACACACCCTCAGTAACAGACACACCCTCTGTAACAGACACACCCTCTGTAACAGACACACCCTCTGTAACAGACACCCTCTGCCTCAGTAACAGACACACCCTCTGCCTCAGTAACAGACACACCCTCTGTAACAGACACACCCTCTGTAACAGACACACTCTCTGCCTCAGTAACAGACACACCCTCAGTAACAGACACACCCTCTGTAACAGACACACCCTCAGTAACAGACACACCCTCTGTAACAGACACACCCTCTGTAACAGACACCCTCTGCCTCAGTAACAGACACACCCTCTGCCTCTGTAACAGACACACCCTCTGTAACAGACACACCCTCTGTAACAGACACCCTCTGCCTCAGTAACAGACACACCCTCTGCCTCTGTAACAGACACACCCTCTGTAACAGACACACCCTCTGTAACAGACACACCCTCTGCCTCAGTAACAGACACACCCTCAGTAACAGACACACCCTCTGTAACAGACACACCCTCTGTAACAGACACACCCTCTGTAACAGACACACCCTCTGTAACAGACACACCCTCTGTAACAGACACCCTCTGCCTCAGTAACAGACACACCCTCTGCCTCTGTAACAGACACACCCTCTGTAACAGACACACCCTCTGTAACAGACACACCCTCTGCCTCAGTAACAGACACACCCTCAGTAACAGACACACCCTCTGCCTCAGTAACAGACACACCCTCTGCCTCAGTAACAGACACACCCTCTGTAACAGACACACCCTCTGCCTCAGTAACAGACACACCCTCAGTAGCAGACACACCCTCAGTAACAGACACACCCTCTGTAACAGACACACCCTCTGTAACAGACACACCCTCTGTAACAGACACCCTCTGCCTCAGTAACAGACACACCCTCTGCCTCTGTAACAGACACACCCTCTGTAACAGACACACCCTCTGTAACAGACACACCCTCTGCCTCAGTAACAGACACACCCTCAGTAACAGACACACCCTCTGCCTCAGTAACAGACACACCCTCTGTCTCAGTAACAGACACACCCTCTGTAACAGACACACCCTCTGCCTCAGTAACAGACACACCCTCAGTAACAGACACGCCCTCAGTAACAGACACACCCTCTGTAACAGACACACCCTCTGTAACAGACACCCTCTGCCTCAGTAACAGACACACCCTCTGCCTCTGTAACAGACACACCCTCTGTAACAGACACACCCTCTGTAACAGACACACTCTCTGCCTCAGTAACATACACACCCTCAGTAACAGACACACCCTCTGTAACAGACACACCCTCTGTAACAGACACACCCTCTGTAACAGACACACCCTCTGTAACAGACACACCCTCTGTAACAGACACCCTCTGCCTCAGTAACAGACACACCCTCTGCCTCTGTAACAGACACACCCTCTGTAACAGACACACCCTCTGTAACAGACACACCCTGTGCCTCAGTAACAGACACACCCTCAGTAACAGACACACCCTCTGCCTCTGTAACAGACACCCTCTGTAACAGACACCCTCAGTAACAGACACACCCTCAGTAACAGACACACCATCTGCCTCTGTAACAGACACCCTCTGTAACAGACACCCTCAGTAACAGACACACCCTCAGTAAAAGACACACCCTCTGCCTCTGTAACAGACACCCTCTGTAACAGACACCCTCAGTAACAGACACACCCTCAGTAACAGACACACCCTCTGCCTCAGTAACAGACACACCCTCAGTAACAGACACACCCTCTGCCTCTGTAACAGACACCCTCTGTAACAGACACCCTCAGTAACAGACACACCCTCAGTAACAGACACACCCTCTGCCTCAGTAACAGACACACCCTCTGCCTCTGTAACAGACACACCCTCTGCCTCAGTAACAGACACACCCTCAGTAACAGACACACCCTCTGCCTCTGTAACAGACACACCCTCTGCCTCAGTAACAGACACACCCTCTGCCTCAGTAACAGACACACCCTCTGCCTCAGTAACAGACACACCCTCTGTAACAGACACACCCTCTGTAACAGACACACCCTCTGCCTCAGTAACAGACACACCCTCAGTAACAGACACACCCTCTGCCTCAGTAACAGACACACCCTCTGCCTCAGTAACAGACACACCCTCTGTAACAGACACACCCTCTGCCTCAGTAACAGACACACCCTGAGTAACAGACACACCCTCAGTAACAGACACACCCTCTGTAACAGACACACCCTCTGTAACAGACACCCTCTGCCTCAGTAACAGACACACCCTCTGCCTCTGTAACGGACACACCCTCTGTAACAGACACACCCTCTGTAACAGACATACCCTCTGCCTCAGTAACAGACACACCCTCAGTAACAGACACACCCTCTGCCTCAGTAACAGACACACCCTCTGCCTCAGTAACAGACACACCCTCTGTAACAGACACACCCTCTGCCTCAGTAACAGACACACCCTCAGTAACAGACACACCCTCAGTAACAGACACACCCTCTGTAACAGACACACCCTCTGTAACAGACACCCTCTGCCTCAGTAACAGACACACCCTCTGCCTCAGTAACAGACACACCCTCTGTAACAGACACACCCTCTGTAACAGACACACTCTCTGCCTCAGTAACAGACACACCCTCAGTAACAGACACACCCTCTGTAACAGACACACCCTCAGTAACAGACACACCCTCTGTAACAGACACACCCTCTGTAACAGACACCCTCTGCCTCAGTAACAGACACACCCTCTGCCTCTGTAACAGACACACCCTCTGTAACAGACACACCCTCTGTAACAGACACCCTCTGCCTCAGTAACAGACACACCCTCTGCCTCTGTAACAGACACACCCTCTGTAACAGACACACCCTCTGTAACAGACACACCCTCTGCCTCAGTAACAGACACACCCTCAGTAACAGACACACCCTCTGTAACAGACACACCCTCTGTAACAGACACACCCTCTGTAACAGACACACCCTCTGTAACAGACACACCCTCTGTAACAGACACCCTCTGCCTCAGTAACAGACACACCCTCTGCCTCTGTAACAGACACACCCTCTGTAACAGACACACCCTCTGTAACAGACACACCCTCTGCCTCAGTAACAGACACACCCTCAGTAACAGACACACCCTCTGCCTCAGTAACAGACACACCCTCTGCCTCAGTAACAGACACACCCTCTGTAACAGACACACCCTCTGCCTCAGTAACAGACACACCCTCAGTAGCAGACACACCCTCAGTAACAGACACACCCTCTGTAACAGACACACCCTCTGTAACAGACACACCCTCTGTAACAGACACCCTCTGCCTCAGTAACAGACACACCCTCTGCCTCTGTAACAGACACACCCTCTGTAACAGACACACCCTCTGTAACAGACACACCCTCTGCCTCAGTAACAGACACACCCTCAGTAACAGACACACCCTCTGCCTCAGTAACAGACACACCCTCTGCCTCAGTAACAGACACACCCTCTGTAACAGACACACCCTCTGCCTCAGTAACAGACACACCCTCAGTAACAGACACGCCCTCAGTAACAGACACACCCTCTGTAACAGACACACCCTCTGTAACAGACACCCTCTGCCTCAGTAACAGACACACCCTCTGCCTCTGTAACAGACACACCCTCTGTAACAGACACACCCTCTGTAACAGACACACTCTCTGCCTCAGTAACATACACACCCTCAGTAACAGACACACCCTCTGTAACAGACACACCCTCTGTAACAGACACACCCTCTGTAACAGACACACCCTCTGTAACAGACACACCCTCTGTAACAGACACCCTCTGCCTCAGTAACAGACACACCCTCTGCCTCTGTAACAGACACACCCTCTGTAACAGACACACCCTCTGCCTCAGTAACAGACACACCCTCAGTAACAGACACACCCTCTGCCTCTGTAACAGACACCCTCTGTAACAGACACCCTCAGTAACAGACACACCCTCAGTAACAGACACACCATCTGCCTCTGTAACAGACACCCTCTGTAACAGACACCCTCAGTAACAGACACACCCTCAGTAACAGACACACCCTCTGCCTCTGTAACAGACACCCTCTGTAACAGACACCCTCAGTAACAGACACACCCTCAGTAACAGACACACCCTCTGCCTCAGTAACAGACACACCCTCAGTAACAGACACACCCTCTGCCTCTGTAACAGACACCCTCTGTAACAGACACCCTCAGTAACAGACACACCCTCAGTAACAGACACACCCTCTGCCTCAGTAACAGACACACCCTCTGCCTCTGTAACAGACACACCCTCTGCCTCAGTAACAGACACACCCTCAGTAACAGACACACCCTCTGCCTCTGTAACAGACACACCCTCTGCCTCAGTAACAGACACACCCTCTGCCTCAGTAACAGACACACCCTCTGCCTCTGTAACAGACACACCCTCTGCCTCAGTAACAGACACACCTTCTGCCTCAGTAACAGACACACCCTCTGCCTCTGTAACAGACGCACCCTCTGCCTCAGTAACAGACACACCCTCTGCCTCAGTAACAGACACATAGTCTACCTATTCAACGCAGACACACCCCAGTAAAAGTAACTGTTGTGAGACTTACGTGAAGTATTTAGATGATTGCTGTAGTTTTTCAAAAGCAAAAGAATGATGAAGGTTAAAAAGGTTAGTTAACAAGGTTAACAATGAGACAATGTTGTCATGTAATAGTTATGTAATAGTTACATGATCACAGGATCTGTTAATGACGTAAAATGAATTATTGATTTGATGGGACTGATTAAAATGAGGCGATGACTTACAATAACACATAATGTAATCATTACCAGGCACAGATTACAAGGAATTTACAACTATTTGAATTCCTTATCAGCTGAATGGATGTATTTGCAGTCACTTATAAAAGTGTTTGTGGCAAATTTGCTGCAGACAAAATTGAGTGTCGCAAAATGTTGCCAGAAGTTTGCAAATGTTTGTCACTTGTGATGAATCTGCGGCAAACCTTTGGCAACAGTCATATGTATTGCCACTAGTGGTAAACAGTTCACTAGAGCTCCTTTCTGGCAGACAAGTCTCTCAAGATGCTATTTGAATCTGTGGCAAACCTGTGGCCAAAATATTTATTGCCAGTAGTGGCAATCATGTTTAACGGAAGCCGTTTCGAGTGAACACATGAATTCCAAGACAAGTAACTGTTGATGAGCAATCAAGGTGATTAGAACAATTTGTTGGAAAATTAAAACCAAGCTAGCTACCTACAAAAGTTGTCCGGTGAGTATCTAACTTATTAATAAACTTGATAATACATGTTAAAATGACATTAACTAATTGATGGCTAGTTAGCAATGGAATGTGTTATGGGATAGAATGATAAGAGTTATTTTATTTTGGAATTGAACAAGTCAGTAAAAACAAACGATGTTGTCCTGTCTGAGTTGCCCCCCCCCCCCGGGTTGTGCGGTGGCGGAGATCTTTGTGGGCTATACTCGGCCTTGTCTCAGAATGGTAAGTTGGTGGTTGAAGATATCCCTCTAGTGGTGTGGGGGCTGTGCTTTGGCAAAGTGGGTGGGGTTATATCCTTCCTGTTTGGCCCTGTCCGGGGTATCATCGGATGGGACCACAGTGTCTCCTGACCCCTCCTGTCTCGGCCTCCAGTATTTATGCTGCAGTAGTTTATGTGTCGGGGGGCTAGGGTCAGTTTGTTATATCTGGAGTACTTCTCCTGTCTTATCTGGTGTCCTGTGTGAATTTAAGTATGCTCTCTCTAATTCTCTCTTTCTCTCTTTCTTTCTCTCTCTCTGAGGACCTGAGCCCTAGGACCATGCCTCAGGACTACCTGACGACTCCTTGCTGTCCCCAGTCCACCTGTCCGTGCTGCTGCTCCAGTTTCAACTGTTCTGCCTGTGGCTGTGGAATCCTGACCTGTTCACCGGACGTGCTACCTGTCCCAGACCTGCTGTTTTCAACACTCTAGAGACAGCAGGAGTGGTAGAGATACTCTGAAGGATCGGCTATGAAAAGCCAACTGACATTTACTCCTGAGGTGCTGACTTGCTGCACCCTCGACAACTACTGTGATTATTATTATTTGACCCTGCTGGTCATCTATGAACATTTGAACATCTTGGCCATGTTCTGTTATAATCTCCACCCGACAAAGCCAGAAGATGACTGGCCACCCCTCATAGCCTGGTTCCTCTCTAGGTTTCTTCCTAGGTTTTGGCCTTTCTAGGGAGTTTTTCCTAGCCACCGTGCTTCTACACCTGCATTGCTTGCTGTTTTGGGGTTTTAGGCTGGGTTTCTGTACAGCACTTTGAGATATCAGCTGATGTATGAAGGGCTATATACATACATTTGATTGGATTTGATTTGACGTGTTGTGTTTGTTGACAAAAACCGATTTGTTGATCCAGGGAACCCCCCCCCCCATTTGTACTTCTTGTTTACACATGGAGGAAGCTTACCAAACCAGTTATTAGACCTCTTTGCCTTAGCTGTTGATGTTTTTGTTTTTTGGTTGTTAGCCCTGTTGATCACTGTAATTGAAAAAAGCTTCTCACTTTTCGATTGCTTTTTTACTGGTTTCAGTTTTGGATTTCATCACTAGGTGGAGACATTGACCATAGTACCCCACACCCTGACCACCAACCTGTACGGTTACCACACACTCTCTCATTAGCACCACCAGCTGAAGAGAGCTTTGTCCCTAATTGTCTTCCCCATGCCCTATGTGAACTTTCCCATTTCCTAAGTGATTATGCTGAAGAAGGCCATTAAAGGCCAAAACGTCAATATTTTAAACTTGACTAATAAAACTAAGATTTGTTTATGGTGAGCGAGCTTTGCACCTTTTCCTGTCCAATGATGTTTACAGATTTTTAGGTTGCACCTCAACTCATGTTGGTTGAACACCCTCTACTTCTTTCCAAATGGGAATAGAGTGAACACATTTTATTGATACCAGTTTCAATCTGTCAGTGCCATTGACTGGCTAACACTTGGCTAGCGCTTAGCTAGCTAGCTAACGTTAGCTATCATATTTTTGCACAATTAATGTGATAGCTAGCTAACTAAGGATTTACCTAAACACTTATACTGTATTTTCTGTTGAATACGTTGCTGTCTTTATTACCAATACGCATTTCAATATGCTAGTGTCACTGTTCAATAGTATTTTAGCAAGCACACCAGCTAAGGTAACAACAATGTGAGGTATTATTCTCATAAATGTAGCCCATACAGTCATCCTTTCTAACAATGAGATATTTTGTTGTTTGAAACTATTGGCTAGCGCATCTTGTTCATGTGTGTTTTTCCTTCTCTCTTTCTAGAAGTAATCAGTTACAGGGCAAAATGACAGATTGAGGCTTTCAATCAAACTGAGGAAACATGTGCACCAGGTCAAGCAAGACTTCTTGCATGGATGGCTTTGAGATGTAAGTTAACAATAATTCATTTTTGAATTAGGCATAACTCAATTTTATGCTTTTCTTCCACCCAAGCCGTATATTCCCGATTCAGGAAGAAGAGACAACTAGTAGACAATGATGAAGTCCCCAGTCTGGATTGAATATCATAACTAGTTTAAGAAACATCTTGTATACTGTGGCTCTCTAGGAACAGTTGGCCACACATTAAAACATAGATTTAGTAGGCCTAAGTCCCAGTTTATGCCAACTACATCGTTTGTTTATAAAGCATTTATACAAGGCAGAAACGTTGTTTCCCTGCTGAAAAATATATAGAAGGCCAGTTTCAGTGAGAAGCATCGCAACATGCATAGAAACACGCATAGCAACATGCATAGAAACACACATAGCAACATGCATAGAAACACGCATAGCAACATGCATAGCAACATGCATAGAAACATGCATAGCAACACGCATAGCAACACACATAGCAACATGCATAGCAACACGCATAGTAACATGCATAGCAACATGCATAGCCACACGCATAGCAACACGCGTAGAAACACACGTAGCAACACGCATAGCAACACGCACAGCAACATGCATAGTCCCATGCATAGCAACATGCATAGCCACCAAGGCAACTTTGTAACAGCTGACCCAGTTTTTCCAAAGCCAAACCCGCTGGGTCCAGCCGATGAATCTACCTTTTAAGATACTAAAATCTAAAATGTTTTCAGTATGCTAATGTTGATTTTGTGTTGTGTTTTCTGATTGTTTCAGTTCATGCATTCAACAAGTTTTGGACGAATGACTTCCATAGACCGTCATCTCCAAAGTTCACTCAAAAAGGTAATAGTTGTGAACTGGGCTTGATTTAGTTGTTGTTGTCTTAATTATCTACATTTTGTTAATTATCTTTTAAACATCCATTGGTTGAAAGCTATTGCTGAATTATCACTTGGCTCATGTAAATTCTGTAGTTGCCCCTTTAAACATCCTAAGGTCAACATCTCCATAGTGTTCCCATTGTAGCTACATAAACATATTAAATAAAGTCTTTATTTGGGAAAGATCCCGTCTTTGCTCGTTTCTTCATTAGCAAATTTGGATTTATTTGTATATTTTAAGATATTGAATACATGTTGTTTAGTATATTTAGCATGTTTAGTTCTCCCTGTGAGAAGAAAGTTAATTTAAAGTTAATTTAAAGTTATATGTGATTGGGTTTATGAAGATACAACATTTCAACGTTGTTAACACACAGTAACCAAAAACTCGATCTCATTTGCATATTCATGTTCGCCACAAGTTTCCCAGAATTGTTTGCCAGAAGTTTACAAGTTTTTTAGATAAGGGATTTTGAACATACAACAGTTTTCATGTTTACTCACCTTAAATACTTCTAGGTGGCAGTTTCCTGCTGGTTCCCTAGTGGCTACGATCTCTCCTTCCCGTAACTCTGATTGGCCGTTTGGAAGGTGTGTCTGCTCTGAGACAGTTAGAGCATCCTTGGAATCCAGGTAATTTCCTGAATGTCCCTCTCCTCCCTCCCCTCCCTCGCTTTCTCTCTCTTCCACTGTAGACAGACATTCTAAGGGATCTCTGTCTACCTCTGTCTCTCTCTCTTTCTGAGTCTCTCTTTCCAGCCTTGAGTGTGGCTCGTGATTCTCTACTGTGGCTACAGACGTGTGCCGCGTCTGTCTCTCTGTCTGTCTGTCCATCTGTCTGTCCGTCTGTCTCTCTGTCTGTCTGTCCATCTGTCTGTCCGTCTCCAATGAGGTCACACACACCAGGCCGTTAACGCTTGGTGAGTCCAGACTCACCCTCCATGCCTTCAGCATCACCTGAGGAGACCGTCTGCCTATTAGAGGAGGGGGTGAGGCAGGGTCACAGGCAGGGGAGCGAGGGGGGTGAGGGGTCAGGGGTGAGGCGGGTGTTGGGGGACATTCTGGGTGGTCCTCACTGCAGAGGGTCAGGGACACACTGTGGACGTAGTCCCCCAGATGCTGCCCTGCTCTGGGGGAGCCCAGCAGCGACCGCTCCCCTCCCTCCTCTGGAGGAGAGAAGGAGCGCGAAGACGTCCGCCATTTTCTAGCCGTCTCCGCAACGTTGCTGAAGAACTTAATCAGACCCCCAAAATGTCCGCCTTTGCTGTCAGAGTGCTTTGGAGCCGCTGGTTGAAAGTCCCTGACGCTCTCGAAGTCCACCGAGCCGTAGTCAGAGTCCATGGTCTTGTCCAGTGTGTGGAGCTCTGAGTCAAAACTCCTCTCTGAGTAGGCCGGGTTCCCCTTCCCCAGGACAGAGATCCTCCTCAGGTAACTCCACACGTCAGCTCTCTTAGATCTCTTCCCACCCAGCTGGACCTTGGGGCTGCCCCTCACACTCTGCTCCTCACACACTCCTGCTGAGGTACTGTTACAGTTAGAGGAGTGGTTGGCCTGAGCCTGCGCCTGGACCTGAGGTCTCTTGGAGTAGGAGATTCTCTCTGTGGGCTTAGAGCCGTTCTGTGTAAGAGGCTCCACTAGTGAGTGAAGATGGTGTCTGTCCAGGGTAGCTGTCAGATCAATGTCCTCAAATGAGCAGTCGAACTCGGCGGTGTGTCCGGCATACGAATGCCTCTTTGCACGGTGGCGGAGTGTGCTCCTACAGGGGTGCAGGCCGGGTGAGGGGAGGAAGTCCCGGCAGAACGAGTCGTCCTCCATCTCTCCATCTCTGAACTTAGTGCTGGACCCAGACATCTTCCCCACCCTCCCCTTGAAGACACCCGGAGAGCGGAGCTTCTTGATGGAGCGGACCTTGTCAGCGAAGGACAGTTTAGGGATGAAGGCCTCCTCTCCAGGGAGGATCATGGAGTGAGGTCTTCTGTTATCCAGCTCTGAGGCCACTCTACGCCGGGTCAAGATCTTCCAGATGCCCCCAGTCGCTCTTGTTCTACGGTTGACCTCCGGGCGCTCCTTTCCAGGTGTCTGAGGGGGTGCCTGGGTGTCTGTCTGTCTATCCCCAGCCTCCTGCCACTCTCTCTGGGCTTGGCCTGGCCCCGGACCTTCTCCATGACCCTCTCCCTTCCCAGTCTCCTGGATAGATACGGTGCCAGTTTCATTCTGCACATCCAGAGACACGTTGAAGACTTTATTGACAAACCCGTTGGGGTCGTTGCTGTGGGAGGCGGGGCTGTCCATGTGTTCCATCCTCTCTCATCTCATCCTACTACAGCTCTGTCAGTTATCAGCTCCGTCGGCTATCGGCTCCGTCAGCTATCGGCTCTGTCAGTTATCAGCTCCGTCGGCTATCAGCTCCGTCAGCTATCAGCTCCGTCAGCTATTGGCTCCGTCAGCTATCGGCTCCGAACCGCACCATCTCTTTCACTCCCACACACACCTGGAGAGACAAAACACACAACACAACAATTTGTGAACTCTCTTATGCTCACACACACAATTCAATTCAAATCAATGAAAGAACCCTGTATTTCGCTCTGAGGTGCAATAAGAACCCTGTATTTATCTCTGAGGGGCAATAAGAACCCTGTATTTATCTCTGAGGGGCAATAAGAACCCTGTATTTATCTCTGAGGGGCAATAAGAACCCTGTATTTATATCTCAGGGGCAATATGAACCCTGTATTTATCTTAGAGGGGCAATAAGAACCCTGTATTTATCTCTGAGGGGCAATAAGAACCCTGTTTTTATATCTGAGGGGCAATAAGAACACTGTATTTATGTCTGAAGTGCAATAAGAAAACCGGTGCTATTGTAAAAAGTTTGGAGACTTTGCATGAGTTCAACCAAACAAAGTCTTTATTCATAATATGTCATACAGACCTGGCCACACATCAGATACATCACATACAGTACAGAAACAGTACAGATACAGATACGATACAGATACAGATACAGATACAGATACAGATACAGATACAGATACAGTACAGATACAGATACAGATACAGATACAGATACAGTACAGATACAGATACAGATACATATACATATACAGATACAGTACAGATACGGTACAGATACAGATACAGTACAGATACAGATACGGTACAGATACAGATACAGATACAGATACAGATACAGATACAGATACAGTACAGATACAGATACGGTACAGATACAGATACAGATACAGTACAGATACAGATACAGTACAGATACAGATACAGATACGATACAGATACAGATACAGATACAGTACAGATACAGATACGGTACAGATACAGATACAGATACAGATACAGATACAGTACAGATACAGATACGGTACAGATACAGATACGGTACAGATACAGATACAGATACAGATACAGATACGATACAGATACAGATATGGTACAGATACAGTACAGATACAGATACAGTACAGATACAGATGCAGATACAGTACAGATACAGATACAGATACAGTACAGATACAGATACAGACACAGTACAGATACAGTACATATACAGATACAGATACAGTACAGATACAGATATGGTACAGATACAGTACAGATACAGATACAGTACAGATACAGTACAGATACAGATACAGATACAGATACAGTACAGATACAGATACAGATACAGTACAGATACAGATACACATACAGATACAGATACAGTACAGATACAGATACAGATACAGATACAGGCACAGATACAGATACATACACAGGTACAGATACAGACACAGTACAGATACAGACACAGGTACAGATACAGACACAGTACAGATACAGACACAGGTACAGATACAGACACAGTACAGATACAGACACAGGTACAGATACAGATACATTACAGATACAGATAAAGATACAGATACAGACACAGTACAGATAGAGTGGAAATACAGTACAGATACAGATACGGACACAGGTACAGATACAGACACAGGTACAGATACAGACACAGGTACAGATACAGACACAGGTACAGATACAGACACAGGTACAGATACAGTGGAAATACAGTACAGATAGAGTGGAAATACAGTACAGATACAGATACAGTGGAAATACAGTGGAAATAGAGTACAGATACAGATACAGTGGAAATACAGTGGAAATACAGTACAGATACAGTGGAAATACAGTACAGATACAGTGGAAATACAGTACAGATACAGTGGAAATACAGTACAGATTGCTGATTGCTGTTTGTGTAAGACTGGTGCATAAAGAGTGGAGTTCAAGAAGCTATGGATGCATCCTCAATGGCAGCCTATTTCCCACAGTGCACCACTTGTGACCAGGGCCCAACAGCAGTGGCCTATATAGGCAATAGGGTGACACTTGGGAGAAGACCCTATCTCTCATAACGTGTAACACATGAACTAACATTGTAGTACATGGTCTTATGACACATAACATAGTAACATACATGGTCTTACATGGAACATTCTATACAGGCATACATAACTAGCAAACAATGTTCAGTATTTGAGATGAGCTAATGTAGGTTGACTTGAAACAAGGGAGTCTTTCATCTTGTGTGCTGTACAGTGGTCCCCTTAAAGTGAGTCAGCATTATTTAAACCCCCACCCCCATACCCCTCTATACCCCCGCGAGCCACATTAGCCCAAGTAATTATACAGAAGACAGCGGCACACGAACACACATACACCAGGATCCTGCGTTGCCGTGGAAACCGAGCTCTACGGAGGTGGTGGTGATGTGTGTGTGCAGCAGCAACGTTTGTGTGTTTGTGTGCGTGCGTGTGTGTGTGTGCGTGCGTGCGTGCGTGCGTGTGTGTGTGTGTGTGTGTGCGTGTGTGTGTGTGTGCGCGTGTGTGTGTGCGTGTGTGTGTGTGACTGTGTGTGTGTGTGTGTGTGTGTGTGTGTGTGTGTGTGTGTGTGTGTGTGTGTGTGTGTGTGTGTGTGTGTGTGTGTGTGCGCGCGTGTGTTGATATCACATGACATATCCCCTTCATCTGAGGAGGATGACTGAGAGCTAGGCCCAGCCTCCATTCACTCTCTGTTCCACATATTAATGCCCTATACGAGTCCATGTCATTTGAGACAGGACTATGCCCTATTAGCCTACGTTATGTGAACCTACAGATCCATCCCACAAGAGTAGTTAGGCATACATGTAGTCAGATACAGTATTATAAACTAATCTAGGAGGTATGGCTTCATGTAGTTAGATACAGTATTATAAACTAATCTAGGAGGAATGGTTACATCATGTAGTTAGATACAGTATTATAAACTAATCTAGGAGGAATGGTTACATCATGTAGTTAGATACAGTATTATAAACTAATCTAGGAGGAATGGCTTCATGTAGTTAGATACAGTATTATAAACTAATCTAGGAGGTATGGTTACATCATGTAGTTAGATACAGTATTATAAACTAATCTAGGAGGTATGGTTACATCATGTAGTTAGATACAGTATTATAAACTAATCTAGGAGGTATGGTTACATCATGTAGTTAGATACAGTATTATAAACTAATCTAGGAGGTATGGTTACATCATGTAGTTAGATACAGTATTATAAACTAATCTAGAAGGAATGGTTACATCATGTAGTTAGATACAGTATTATAAACTAATCTAGGAGGAATGGTTACATCATGTAGTTAGATACAGTATTATAAACTAATCTAGGAGGTATGGTTACATCATGTAGTTAGATACAGTATTATAAACTAATCTAGGAGGTATGGTTACATCATGTAGTTAGATACAGTATTATAAACTAATCTAGGAGGAATGGTTACATCATGTAGTTAGATACAGTATTATAAACTAATCTAGGATGAATGGCTTCATGTAGTTAGATACAGTATTATAAACTAATCTAGGAGGTATGATTACATCATGTAGTTAGATACAGTATTATAAACTAATCTAGGAGGTATGGTTACATCATGTAGTTAGATACAGTATTATAAACTAATCTAGGAGGTATGGTTACATCATGTAGTTAGATACAGTATTATAAACTAATCTAGAAGGAATTTTTACATCATGTAGTTAGATACAGTATTATAAACTAATCTAGGAGGAATGGTTACATCATGTAGTTAGATACAGTATTATAAACTAATCTAGGAGGAATGGCTTCATGTAGTTAGATACAGTATTATAAACTAATCGAGGAGGAATGGTTACATCATGTAGTTAGATACAGTTTTATAAACTAATCTAGGAGGTATGGTTACATCATGTAGTTAGATACAGTTTTATAAACTAATCTAGGAGGAATGGTTACATCATGTAGTTAGATACAGTTTTATAAACTAATCTAGGAGGAATGGCTTCATGTAGTTAGATACAGTATTATAAACTAATCTAGGAGGTATGGTTACATCATGTAGTTAGATACAGTATTATAAACTAATCTAGGAGGAATGGCTTCATGTAGTTAGATACAGTATTATAAACTAATCTAGGAGGAATGGCTTCATGTAGTTAGATACAGTATTATAAACTAATCTAGGAGGAATGGTTACATCATGTAGTTAGATACAGTAGGCTGTCATTGAAATAATAATTTGTTTTTCACTGACTTGTTAAAAAAAGGTTAAACGAAATAAATAAACATCACATAGTTAGATACAGTATTATAAACTAAGAGGTGTAGTTAGATAGGGTATTATAAACTAAGAGGTGTAGTTAGATAGGGTATTATAAACTAAGAGGTGTAGTTAGATAGGGTATTATAAACTAAGAGGTGTAGTTAGATAGGGTATTATAAACTAAGAGGTGTAGTTAGATAGGGTATTATAAACTAAGAGGTGTAGTTAGATAGGGTATTATAAACTAAGAGGTGTAGTTAGATAGGGTATTATAAACTAAGAGGTGTAGTTAGATAGGGTATTATAAACTAAGAGGTGTAGTTAGATTCAGTTTTATAAACTAATCTAAGACGTATCCTTCACTAGAAGTTAAACAATAGTCCAAGAATGTGTCAACTGTACTATATATATATATATAGTTTTATAATAATATGAATTAAAATGATACTATTCTATATAAATGATACTATAATTACACATAGGCCTATATACTCTATAAACTAGAACAGGTGTAATTTATTTAATATTACTTGGATTAAAATAGGCTGTTATCAAATATTCATTAAATGGAGAATAAAAAAATATATGCCAACAAGACATTCTAAATATGAAAAATCTGCCTCACGTTATGTTTATTTATTGTTTTAAATTGGCCTGCAGAAACGTCAAAGTAAACTGAAAAGTGCATAGTTGATTAATAAATTAGGATAGGCAACGGTAAGAATCGGCTAGAACAGTTCGGAAAATTATTGTTTTCTCATCTAAGTAATTTAACCGATCAATTTAACAAGAATCTGTCTATAGCCTCTATGGCAATTTATTGACGATAACAGACGTAACAAGCAAGAAACGTTACGGAACACGCGTTTAGAAAATTGTTGTTACTTACCAATCGGCTTTCAAGAGCTGAAACTCCTCAATAATTCTGGACAAAACGTCATCTTTCAATTACAGTAAATCGGATGCAAAAACAGCGGTTGACTTCCCACCTGGTAAACTTTTTATATCCATGAGTAACGCGGAAATTATGCTGTGGCGAGTTTTCAGGCGAAGTTTTATGGCGCGGGCTAAACTCCTTGGGTTCTAGAAATCCTCCTCAAAACTCTGAAATGTTCAGTTTTCTCTCTGAGCATAGAGAATGATGAACACTCTTGCCCTTTAAACTCAAGCAGCAGACGCCGACAGTCAGATGATAAAACGCTCCTACGCAGACAGTGGATAGAGGAACCGGCAACATATGATCAGCAGCCAGAGCGCAAAACACACACGCACTCACATGCTCACACACACACACACACACACACACACACACACACACACACACACACACACACACACACACACACACACACACACACACACACACACACACACACACACACACACACACACACACACACACACACACACACACACACACACACACACACACAATAGCTGTATTGAAACAAATTACCTTGATAGACCTAGTTTCCTAAAAATATACTGTATATCAGTTTCTGTTGAATTATAATTAGTAAACTGCCCACTAGTTCATTTAAGTAGCCCAATAACCTTAGCGATATAATGGTTCAAGTTAAACATGTCAGTGAAAAGATGTGATTGACTGAACAGTGGTTTCATTGGCTGGACCCGCTTTCAGGAATTGCTTTGAATGTGAAAATCCTTCTATTGAAAGGACACAATGGGACAGAGCACACAGGGGAAACTGAATTGACAGAATCTAAACAGCTTCAGAGTCTTTTAGCTGTGAAAGAGGAGATGGTAGGGCAGGGGACTAAATTTAAACGTTTCCTCTCTGTCCTCTTTCTGGCCCATTGTCATCACATGGCGTTCTCCCTTCTACACAGGAAGCAGTGGATCTTACAGCAAAGGGGGGGGGGGGGGACTATTTGGCTGACAATGGCAGGAAGCCTGTCTGAATGTATGTAACAATCTGTCTGTGTGTGTGTGTGTCCGCCCTCCTGTGGACCAAAGGCCCCTTAGAGTGGTCCTGAAGAACCTCACTGTTTTGTAAGTGTCTGATATATCCTCCATCCTCTTCCTCTGTAACTCATACTCTACAGTCTTCATCCTCTTCCTCTGTAACTCATACTCTACAGTCAACATCCTCTTCCTCTGAAACTCATACTCTACAGTCATCATCCTCTTCCTCTGTAACTCATACTCTACAGTCATCATCCTCTTCCTCTGTAACTCATACTCTACTGTCATCATCCTCTTCCTCTGTAACTCATACTCTACAGTCATCATCCTCTTCCTCTGTAATTCATACTCTACTGTCATCATCCTCTTCCTCTGTAACTCATACTCTACAGTCATCATCATCTTCCTCTGTAACTCATACTCTACTGTCATCATCCTCTTCCTCTGTAACTCATACTCTACAGTCATCATCCTCTTCATCTGTAACTCATACTCTACTGTCATCATCCTCTTCGTCTGTAACTCATTATCTACTGTCATCATCCTCTGGGCTGCCGTGGCTGGGCTGCCGTGGCGGGGCTACCGTGGGCTGGGCTACCGTGGGCTGGGCTACCGTGGCGGGGCTACCGTGGGCTGGGCTACCGTGGGCTGGGCTACCGTGGGCTGGGCTGCCGTGGCGGGGCTACCGTGGGCTGGGCTACCGTGGGCTGGGCTACCGTGGGCTGGGCTACCGTGGGCTGTGCAGCCGTGGGCTGGGCTGCCGTGGGCTGGGCTGCCGTGGGCTGGGCTGCCGTGGGCTGGGCTGCCGTGGGCTGGGCTGCCGTGGGCTGGGCCATGGGCTGGGCTGCCGTGGGCTGGGCTTCCGTGGGCGGGGCCGTTGGCTGGGCTGCCGTGGGCTGGGCTGCCGGGGGCTGGGCTGCCGTGGGCTGGGCTGCCGTGGGCTGGGCCGTGGGCTGGGCTACCGTGGGCTGGGCTGCCGTGGGCTGGGCTACCGTGGGCTGGGCTACCGTGGGCTGGGCCGTGGGCTGAAACACAGATGCAGGATTGTGGAACGACCGTTATATAATAAGAGTCATGCCGTCTTTATAATACGGTCAAATAACTTGAAAATACTTTTAAAGAAAAGTACCATTATCTTTACATGATAACTTGACAGCCTTCATAATAATAACCTGAAGACTGTACAGATGTAGGATCTTCATTTGATTGTCCTGTTACAGGTGAACTTTCCTGAAATGCAGGACATTTAAAACTTGTGTAGTGTATTTGAGGTTTAAAAAGGCTTCTGAAGTTTGTAATTTCGACTTTGAAATTTCAGACTTGATTTTCCCTTACGAAAAATGTATCAACTCCTACACAAATGTCCAATAATCAATTATAATCCATATTTCCTGTTCCTGCAGGATTCTTTTCCTGCTGTAACAAACTGGATCAAATGAAGGTCCTACAGATCAGTATCTTATACACACTAAATGGCAGCAATTTAAAGTATTGCAATGTCTGATCATCCTCTTTCTCTTTGAGTCCCTCATTCATAACCCTGCTTCATGTTTATGGTTAGGAACATCTCTGTCTGAGCCAGCAAGAGCCCTTTCTGTGTCTGCCCCATGCCTCCTTTTCTCACAGAAGCCATGCAGCTTACATGCTGTCCCCTCCAGTCAGTCACAACACACACGTCCTGATCCTGGCCTAAAGCTCTCTGTCTCTACTGTGGTCGTCATCTCAGGCTTCTCAGTCTAGCTCAGACCTACTCAATCCAGACACATTACACATAGACAAACACATATATAGTAAATTACACAGACTACATACAGAGACACACTTTAAACAATTTAACGAGTGATTAGATTCATTATAAGAGGGGTGGAGAGAGAGAGAGAGAGAGAGAGAGAGAGAGATGGAGAGCAAGAGAGAGAGGGATGGAGAACAAGAGAGAGAGAAAGAGAGAGAGAGAGAGAGAGAGAGAGAGAGAGAGAGATGGAGAGCAAGAGAGAGAGGGATGGAGAACAAGAGAGAGAGAGAGAGAGAGAGAGAGAGAGAGATGGAGAGCAAGAGAGAGAGAGAGATGGAGAGAGGAGATATGTAATATAATATGTATATAACTGTGTGTGAATATAGCTACTGATCTTAGAGTGTTAGAACTGTGTGTGAATATAGCTACTGATCTTAGAGTGTTAGAACTGTGTGTGAATATAGCTACTGATCTTAGAGTGTTAGAACTGTGTGTGAATATAGCTACTGATCTTAGAGTGTTAGAACTGTGTGTGAATATAGCTACTGATCTTAGAGTGTTAGAACTGTGTGTGAACATAGCTACTGATCTTAGAGTGTTAGAACTGTGTGTGAATATAGCTACTGATCTTAGAGTGTTAGAACTGTGTGTGAATATAGCTACTGATCTTAGAGTGTTAGAACTGTGTGTGAATATAGCTACTGATCTTAGAGTGTTAGAACTGTGTGTGAACATAGCTACTGATCTTAGAGTGTTAGAACTGTGTGTGAATATAGCTACTGATCTTAGAGTGTTAGAACTGTGTGTGAATATAGCTACTGATCTTAGAGTGTTAGAACTGTGTGTGAATATAGCTACTGATCTTAGAGTGTTAGAACTGTGTGTGAATATAGCTACTGATCTTAGAGTGTTAGAACTGTGTGTGAATATAGCTACTGATCTTAGAGTGTTAGAACTGTGTGTGAACATAGCTACTGATCTTAGAGTGTTAGAACTGTGTGTGAATATAGCTACTGATCTTAGAGTGTTAGAACTGTGTGTGAATATAGCTACTGATCTTAGAGTGTTAGAACTGTGTGTGAATATAGCTACTGATCTTAGAGTGTTAGAACTGTGTGTGAATATAGCTACTGATCTTAGAGTGTTAGTACTGTGTGTGAATATAGCTACTGATCTTAGAGTGTTAGAACTGTGTGTGAATATAGCTACTGATCTTAGAGTGTTAGAACTGTGTGTGAATATAGCTACTGATCTTAGAGTGTTAGAACTGTGTGTGAATATAGCTACTGATCTTAGCGTGTTAGAACTGTGTGTGAATATAGCTACTGCTCTTAGCAGTGATGTCATAGGCTTCTCATTTTCTGAACAATTGCCGTCTTCCTGTGCTTCCTGTGACATAGTCCTGACTGACTGGAGGGATAGATAGAGATTACACACACACACACACACACACACACACACACACACACACACACACACACACACACACACACACACACACACACACACACACACACACACACACACACACACACACACACAGGACTGAGTTTAGCTACAAACAGTTGTAATTATTTCAGCAGTCTTTGTCACCAAGGGGAAACAGTGAATGAAAAGAAGAGAGAGCAAGGGCAGGACGATAAGAGGGTCAGATGCTGTATGTTATGATATGATTGTCTATACAAGCCTGGGAACATGATTCACATACCATAGCTAGCTAATTTGAGTGTCGTACTGTTTGTTCACACTTGCTATGGCATTTACACGTGAACATTTGTGCTGAAATATGTTTCAAGAAGCACATGAGGTGGACTTGTTTAGACTTGCTAATGTCCTTCTTGGAATGCCGATATCAGTCACGTAGACTATTGGCAGATTGGTTAAAGGGATATTGGTGATTTAAGCTTGTTAATGATTTGTGTTGTAATCTCGACAAGGCTAATGTTCAACACACACGGTCTGGCTAGTAGTAGAGGAGGGTTGGATAAAATTACACTGACATTCCTCACATTCCCTCAGAGCAGGCCTGCATCCCAATTGGCTCCCTATTCCCTATTTAGTGCATTCCTTTTGACCAGGTGCACTACTTTTGACCAGAACCCAAAGGTAATGCACTATAAAGGTTGCCATTTGTGATGTAGACCAGATCTACATTCTTTCCCTGTCCTAACTGCTCACTTATGGCACCATCACAGCCCCAGAAAACACACACACACACACACTTACACACACACACACACACTTACACACACACACACACACACACACACACACACACACACACACACACACACACACACACACACACACACACACACACACACACACACACACGCACACACACACACACACACACACGCACACACACACACACACCACTGCTAAACCTAACCCACTGACACAACTGTTATTTCTTATTTGCTTAAAACAATGCTGAGAGGAGTTTCAGAAGCTTTGCATATTGTCTGCACATACTCGCATCATACCCCATACAACATCACGTTTAGAGTGGGAGGAATGTTTAATGAGAGAGTTTATGTAGTGTTGACAGTGGGTGGAGAGGGCCAGGCTCTGCTATCTACCTTACCTAGAGGAGAGAGAGAGAGGAGAGAGAGAGGAGAGAGAGGGAGAGGGAGGTGAGAAGAGAGGGAGGAAGATGAGAGAGAGGGAGGTGAGAAGAAAGAAAGGAAGAGGAGAGAGAGGGACGTGAGAAGAGAGAGAGGAAGATGAGGGAGACGGAGGTGAGAAGAGAGAGAGGAAGATGAGAGAGAGGGACGTGAGAAGAGAGAGAGGAAGATGAGGGAGACAGAGGTGAGAAGAGAGAGAGGAAGATGAAGGAGACGGAGGTGAGAAGAGAGAGAGGAAGATGAGGGAGACGGAGGTGAGAAGAGAGAGAGGAAGATGAGAGAGAGGGACGTGAGAAGAGAGAGAGGAAGATGAGGGAGACAGAGGTGAGAAGAGAGAGAGGAAGATGAAGGAGACGGAGGTGAGAAGAGAGAGAGGAAGATGAGGGAGACGGTGAGAAGAGAGAGAGGAAGATGAGAGAGAGGGACGTGAGAAGAGAGAGAGGAAGATGAGGGAGAGGGAGGTGAGAAGAGAGAGAGGAAGATGAGGGAGAGAGGAGGTGAGAAGAGAGAGGAATATGAGAGAGAGGGAGGTGAGAAAAGAGAGAGGAAGATGAGAGAGAGGGAGGTGAGAAGAAAGAGAGGAAGAGGAGAGAGAGGGATGTGAGAAGAGAGAGAGGAAGATGAGGGAGAGGGAGGTGAGAAGAGAGAGAGGAAGATGAGAGAAGAAAAGGAATAGAGGAGGAGAGAGAGAGAGCCTGAGAATGACAGAGAGAGGAAGATGGAGATGGAGGAAAATCAGAGAGAGGGAGAGAGTTCTTAGCGCTATCAGTAGGAATCTCAAAACAGGAAGACCAGCGCCAGTAAACAAGAGCAGCAGAAGAGAAGCACAGTTCTACTTCCTGTCCTAACTACAGAGGAAACAAAATATTTTTTAGGAATTCTAATCTGCACTAACACACTCAAGCAGTCGACACTGATTAAAACCCACTTCCATTGGCTATCTGAGGAACTCTTCTCTTAATAACAGAACTATCAGGAATGCCTTCATTCTAAAACGTCTTAGCAGCTCATCTCTATTTGGTTTAATAGGTATATGTTGTTTCTTAAGTGGTGTCCTCACTTTCTGTGGTTAGTCTGTTTCCTTTACACATTTCTGTTCTGTTCTGTGTGTGTGTGTGTGTGTGTGTGTGTGTGTATGTGTGTGTGTGTAGTCTCCCTCTCTGTGGCAGCCAGGAGTGTGATTGGTGTGTCTTTGGAGATGTGGGGCAGATGTTTATCCTTGTCTTTGGTTGTTATCTTCCTGCTAGTCAACTGGCCCTCCATCTCCTTGTTCTCTGCTCTGGGCCTTCGCCTGGTCTGGCCTGGGTTAGGCTGGGACTGAGCTGGGGTTAGGCTGGGTTAGGCTGGGACTGAGCTGGTTTAGGCTGGGACTGGGCTGGGTTTGACTGTGACTGGGCTGGGTTTGACTGGGACTGGGCTGGGTTTGACTGGGCTCAGTTTGTGGGTCAACACTTTTTCCTCTCTTACCTGTGTTTGTGTCTTGTCAGATATCTATCATCCTGGAAAGTATTTTCTTTAGTGACCAGCAGGCCATGCATTAAAAGAGTTGTTTTTTCTGGATTATGATGCATTGACACAACAACATTGTACGGCGGCTGTGTTAGTGTCCCATTAACATGGGAATATTTAAATAATGCCACATGTAGGCTAACTGTATGTCTCAAATTAGAATCCGTCTTCAGGGATGGTTAACTCCTGAGATCACTCTAGTCTCTATGGATCTAGGTAACTTCGTCTTCAGGGATGGTTAACCCCTGAGATCACTCTAGTCTCTATGGATCTAGGTAACTTCGTCTTCAGGGATGGTTAACCCCTGAGATCACTCTAGTCTCTATGGATCTAGGTAACTTCGTCTTCAGGGATGGTTAACCCCTGAGATCACTCTAGTCTCTATGGATCTAGGTAACTTCGTCTTCAGGGATGGTTAACCCCTGAGATCACTCTAGTCTCTATGGATCTAGGTAACTTCGTCTTCAGGGATGGTTAACTCCTGAGATCACTCTAGTCTCTATGGATCTAGGTAACGGCAGGGTGGCCTAGTGGTTAGAGAGTTGGATGAATAACCAAAAGGTTGCAAGTTCATATCCCCGAGCTGACAAGGTACAAATCTGCCGTTCTGCCCCTGAACAGGCAATTAACCCCTAGGCCGTCATTGAAAATAAGAATTTGTTCTTAACTGACTTGCCTAGCTAAATAAAGATAAAAAATAAAAAAGTTTTCAGGGATGGTTAACTCCTGAGATCACTCTAGTTTCTATGTTTCTAGATAAATCAGTTTTAGTACCCTCTATTTTTTTTAAATAACCTACAAAACTACCTACATCTTCACACTGGTTCCTCTAGGGCAGTTTAGGACTTTAATGTTGAATGTGTTAAATGATGATTGCAACTGTTTTGATTGAATGTAAATAATTGTGTTTGTGGTGTCTGTCTGAAGCTGTAGTGTTGATTCTGTCATTTGTAGTTTTTATTAAGTTGATATTGATCCTTTTGAATTTTTGTATTGCTGTCCTCAGGGCACAACTGTAAATGAGACCCTGGTCTCAATGGGTTCCCCTGTAAAACTAAAAGTGAAATAAAACAATTACAAAAAATTAACTAGAGAAGAACACTTCCTGAAGAAAATTATGGTGTGATAGTTATAGTAATGGTAGTGACTGGTTACAGTTATAGTAGTGGTAGTGACTGGTTATAGTTATAGTAATGGTAGTGTCTGCAGTAGTAATGGTAGTGACTGGTTATAGATATAGTAATGGTAGTGACTGGTTATAGTTATAGTAATGGTAGTGACTGGTTACAGTTATAGTAGTGGTAGTGACTGGTTATAGTTATAGTAATGGTAGTGTCTGCAGTAGTAATGGTAGTGACTGGTTATAGATATAGTAATGGTAGTGACTGGTTATAGTTATAGTAGTGGTAGTGACTGGTTATAGTAGTGGTAGTGACTGGTTATAATTATAGTAGTGGTAGTGACTGGTTATAGTAGTGGTAATGGTAGTGACTGGTTATAATTATAGTAGTGGTAGTGTCTGCAGTAGTAGTGGTAGTGACTGGTTATAGATATAGTAATGGTAGTGACTGGTTATAGTTATAGTAGTGGTAGTGACTGGTTATAGTAGTGGTAGTGACTGGTTATAATTATAGTAGTGGTAGTGACTGGTTATAGTAGTGGTAATGGTAGTGACTGGTTATAATTATAGTAGTGGTAGTGTCTGCAGTAGTAGTGGTAGTGACTGGTTATAGTTATAGTAATGGTAGTGACTGGTTCTAGTTATAGTAATGGTGGTGACTAGTTATAGTTATAGTAATGGTAGTGACTGGTTATAGTTATAGTAATGGTAGTGACTGGTTATAGTTATAGTAATGGTAGTGACTGGTTATAGTTACAGTAATGGAAGTGACTGGTTATAGTTAAAGTAGTGGTAGTGACTGGTTATAGTAGTGGTAGTGTCTACAGTAGTAATGGTAGTGACTGGTTATAGTTATAGTAGTGGTAGTGACTGGTTATAGATATAGTAGTGGTAGTGACTGGTTATAGTAGTGGTAGTGTCTACAGTAGTAATGGTAGTGACTGGTTATATATATAGTAGTGGTAGTGACTGGTTATAGATATAGTAGTGGTAGTGACTGGTTATAGTAGTGGTAGTGGTATTGACTGGTTATAGTTATAGTAATGGTGGTGACTGGTTATAGTTATAGTAGTGTTAGTGACTGGTTATAGTTAAAGTAGTGGTAGTGACTGGTTATAGATATAGTAGTGGTAGTGACTGGTTATAGTAGTGGTAGTGGTAGTGACTGGTTATAGTTATAGTAATGGTGGTGACTGGTTATAGTTATAATTGTGGTAGTGACTGGTTATAGTTATAGTAATGGTGGTGACTGGTTATAGTTATAGTAATGGTAGTAACTGGTTATAGTTATAGTAATGGTAGTGACTGGTTATAGTAGTGGTAGTGTCTACAGTAGTAATGGAAGTGACTTGTTATAGTTATAGTAATGGTAGTGACTGGTTATAGTTATAGTAATGGTAGTGAATGGTTATAGTTATAGTAATGGTAGTGACTGGTTATAGTTATAGTAATGGTAGTGAATGGTTATAGTTATAGTAATGGTAGTGTCTGCAGTAGTAATGGTAGTGACTGGTTCTAGTTATAGTAGTAGTAGTGACTGGCTATAGTTATAGTAATGGTAGTGACTATTTATAGTTATAGTAATGGTAGTGACTGGTTATAGTTATAGTAATGGTAGTGACTGGTTATAGTTATAGTAATGGTAGTGACTATTTATAGTTATAGTAATGGTAGTGACTGGTTATAGTTATAGTAGTGGTAGTGTCTACAGTAGTAATGGTAGTGACTGGTTATAGTTATAGTAATGGTGGTGACTGGTTATAGTTATAGTAGTGGTAGTGACTGGTTATAGTTATAGTAATGGTAGTGACTGGTTATAGTTATAGTAATGGTAGTGACTATTTATAGTTATAGTAATGGTAGTGACTGGTTATAGTTATAGTAGTGGTAGTGTCTACAGTAGTAATGGTAGTGACTGGTTATAGTTATAGTAATGGTAGTGACTATTTATAGTTATAGTAATGGTAGTGACTGGTTATAGTTATAGTAATGGTGGTGACTGGTTACACAGTGATCCACAGATGTCATTGGTCCAATAAGAATGTTGTCACACTATTGCAGGGGTAGGCAACCCTGGTTCTGGAGAGTTTTTGATTTAACCGACCTGGAAGAAGACCACATGTGTTGAATTTAGTCAATCACTGAACTGACCAAGTGGCTCAGTTGGTCAGGTGAGGTGCCTAGTTGGGACAACATCCTGCAGTATCTGCAGGACTCCAGGAACAGGGTTGTCTAGCTCTGTACTATGGTCTTATGGTCAATGTTCTATAGTGACAACATTGTACTTGCTACAAAGCCCTTTCATTTTTAAATGTTATTATTGAACCTTTATTTATCTCGGCAAGTCAGTTAAGAACAAATTCTTATTTACAATGATGGCCTACCCCGGCCAAACCCGGACGACGCCGAGCCAATTGTGCGACGCCCTAAGGCCTACTGTACTGAGAGTGTGTTGTTAATTTAAATTGGATAACTGAGATCTGGACCCATATTCATAAAGTATCTCAGAGTAGGAGGATTGCTGGTCAATGATCAGTTCCCCCTGGCTTAATCATTATGATCTAAAGGCAGCGAATACATGCCCTGATGGACATCAACCACTTTCCCTACTCACAGAAGATAGCTGAGCTGGATGCAGTGTTGGTGACCGTGGCCCAGGGTGAGGAGGAAGAGGAGGCATGTCTCAGAGCCTTGGAGAAGAAGGTCCACATCAACACATTACAGGTGAACAGCAGTCTTCCACACAGCAGCTGCAGAGGGATGTGGAGCTGGAATGTAATAGAACCTGTTAGTGCTCTGGTAGAATGGCCAAGTTTGGCCGGGGTAGGCCGTCTCTCACACTCTTTCTCTCTCTCTCTCTCTCTCTCTCTCTCTCTCTCTCTCTCGCTCTCTCTCGCACTCTCTCGCACTCTCTCTCTCACACTCTCTCTCGCACTCTCTCTCTCACACTCTCTCTCACACTCTCTCTCACACTCTCTCTCTCTTGCACTCTCTCACACACACTCTCTCACACTCTTTCTCACACACTCTCACACACTCTCTCTCACACTTTCTCTCACTTTCTCTCACACTCTCTCACACTATCTATCACTCTCTCACACACTCTATCACTCTCTCACACTCTCTTTCATACTCTCTATCACACCCTCTCTCACACTCTCTCACACTCTCTCACACTCTCTCACACGCACTCAAATGGTTTCAAAATGATCCATAGTTAACCAAATGTTGTCTCACTTTCACCAATTCGTAAGGTGATGTTTCTTCCTGAATGATCCTGTGCCCAGACTTTCAGCCCTGTTTCAGCCCTGTTTCACACATCCCTTTGAGGTAGTCTGAGCCCAGCAGTCTATCTCTGGTAACTACTATCTATTACTGCATGTAGTGGTGGACTGGGCTTCAGTGCTGCTAACGCTACAGCTGTTAGTCTGTCTGTTCTCTCTATAACTGTAGTGGTGGACTGGGCTGGGTCAGGCTAGAAGGAGACTTAAGCAAGGAACCATTGACCAGTTTAGCCTGCTGGGTCAGGCTAGAAGGAGACTAAAACAAAGGAACCATTGACCAGTTTAGCCTGCTGGGTCAGGCTAGAAGGAGACTTAAGCAAAGGAACCATTGACCAGTTTAGCCTGCTGGGTCAGGCTAGAAGGAGACTTAAGCAAAGGAACCATTGACCAGTTTAGCCTGCTGGGTCAGGCTAGAAGGAGACTTAAGCAAAGGAACCATTGACCAGTTTAGCCTGCTGGGTCAATCTAGAAGGAGACTAAAACAAAGGAACAACTACCAACAACAAACCCTGTTGTCTCAGAGCTGCAGGAATATGTTGCCCTCAATCTTTTCTCTGTAGGTGAAACAAGTTAGCATGTAATCACAATTACAGTACCATCCCATTCCATCTCACAGCCCGAGGGAAGCTTATCGTAGAGAAGATTAGATTTCCCTGTGCAAAACGTATTAATCCGAGATAAATCCTATCTGCAGATATCACTGATACCAAATGGCCTCTTTGCTTTTAGAGGCGTGTTGTATTCAGATTCAATGGTTACATCCCAAATAGCAACATATTATATGGATGGGAGATGTTTTGACACTGTAAAGTAACCACCCGTATTCAATTACCCCTCTCAGCAGACCACAGCATGGTAGCCTATGTAGAAGACAAGGCCTGGTTGGAAGGGGATGTGACTGTTGGCGCTCGTTTAAAAAAAAAAACGTTTATTATATTGTTGTAACATTATAAAAATGTACTTTGAAAGTGTCCTTTGAAATCAAGGGGTATATTTCATTAATTGAATTCATAGCCAACAAGTCCATCATTAAAACATGGCACGATGTATGATTCCAAACCACTTGGTGGTCATCTAAGCATGGAGGCAGAGACAACTGGAAAATCACTCTGTCCCTTCTTCAATCAGCAACATTATCGGCAGAACTAGGAAATAACATTAGGTTAATAAATACGTATTCAGAGAAAGATAATGTATACAAATAATTTTGTAGTCAATTAGACACAGTATCTCAGGACACGAGTAGGGTTAGTCCTCAATGAGTATTAGTGGCAATACTAAATTCAAACAAGTACAAGTTCAATGTGTGTGTTGTCTACCTCATGGGGACTCGTCAGTGTTCCTCCTCTCACAGTGTTTGGGGCACAGCGGGTGGTGGTGGTCTTGTTGTGATGTACCGGGGATGAGCTCCTCTCTGCCTCCTCCTGTCTCCCCCTGTAGGCTGCTGCTCGTTATTACAGAGGTGGACCAGGACAGGCTGTCTCCCCCTGCAGGCTGCTGCTCGTTATTACAGAGGTGGACCAGGACAGGCTGTCTCCCCCTGCAGGCTGCTGCTCGTTATTACAGAGGTGGACCAGGACAGGCTGTTTGACCAAGAAGCCTGACTGCAGCGTGCAGTTCAGGGCCGGGCTCGATGTGGGCGGAGTCAAACGTTGGGCCGGGCTCAATGTGGGCGGAGTCAAACCCGTTTAACCCTAACCTTTCCCGTCTCCTCCAAGGTCACCCAAGTTGAGGTAAACGTCGAAGGTGTCAACATCAACGAAAGCGAATCTTAATCGAACCTAACCCACATGGATAAAAATATAAACCATGGTAGTGAGACTGTCATTATGCATAATGTACTTTGTTATATTCATGCTACACCAGTGCAGTGGTATATTTTTATATAACCAACTACCGCACCGATGTTAGCATAGCATTAATTAGCACCTATTTGCACGTGCGCTAGCTATTTGCTTACAATGAGGGAATTTTATTTGGACTAATTTGCCTACTTGAGCAGTAAGCCTTGGTTCACATCCACAGTTATGTAAACAATTTGATCTGTGATTTTCTGTGTTTCTTCAATGTATGCCTTGTTGTGATTGGCTGGCTCTAAATGTGTATCCTTGATGCCATTCCCTTAGTTACACATAGCGGGTCTACACTAGAGGTCGACCGATTATGATTTTTCAACACCGATACCGATTATTATGAGGATACCAATTAATCGGCCGATATATATATATATATATATATATATATATATATATATATATATATATATATATATATATTTGTAATAATGACAATTACAACAATACTGAATTAACACTTATTTTAACTTAATATAATACATAAATAAAATCAATTTTGTCTCAAATAAATAATGAAACATGTTCAATTTGGTTTAAATAATGCAAAAACAAAGTGTTGGAGAAGTAAAAGTGCAATATGTGCCATATAAAAAAAGCTAATGTTTAAGTTCCTTGCTCAGAACATGAGAACATATGAAAGCTGGTGGTTCCTTTTAACATGAGTCTTCAATATTCCCAGGTAAGACGTTTTAGGTTGTAGTTATTATAGGACTCTTTCTCTCATATACCATTGACTATTGGATGTTCTAATAGGTACTTCAGTATTGCCAGCCTAATATCGGGAGTTGATAGGCTTAAAGTCATAAACAGCGCAATGCTTGAAGCACAGCGAAGAGCCGCTGACAAACGCACGAAAGTGCAGTTTGAATGAATGTTTATGAGTCTGCTGCTGCCTACCACCGCTCAGTCAGACTGCACTATCAAATATCAAATCATAGACTTAATTATAACATAATAACACACAGAAGTACGAGCCTTAGGTCATTAATATGGTCAAATCCGGAAACTATCATTTCAAAAACAAAACGTTTATTCTTTCAGTGAAATACGTAAAGTTACGTTTTTTGTATCTAACGGGTGACATCCATAAGTATAAATTTTGCTGTTGCATTGCACAACATTCAATGATATGTCATAGTTATGAAAAATTCTGGCAAATTAATTATGGTCTTTGTTAGTAAGAAATGGTCTTCACACAGTTCGCAACGAGCCAGGCGGCCCAAACTGCTTGTAATATAGTCTGTGTGTAGCTGGTGTAGAGGAGTCAGGCGCAGGACAGCAGATATGAGTAAATAAACATATTGTAATCAAAATCGACAAATACAAATACAAAATAAGCGAGCCCACATAAACGGACCGTGTAACATAAAAACAATCACTCACAAACAAACATGAGGTAACAGAGGGTTAAATAATGAACAAATAATTGGGGGATTTAATCCAGGTGTGTAAGACAAAGACAAAACAAATGGAAAATGAAAAGTGGATTGGCGATGGCTAGAAGGCCGGTGACGTCGACCGCCGAACGCCGCCCACCGAATGCCGCCCAAACAAGGAGACTTCAGCGGAAGTGGTGACACTGCTGCATATACCCTGACTCTGCTTGCACAGAACGCAAGAGAAGTGACACAATTTCCCTAGTTAAAAGAAATTCATGTTAGCTGGCATTAACTAAATATGCAGGTTTAAAAATATATACTTGTGTATTGATTAAGAAAGGCATTGATGTTTATGTACACATTGGTGCAACGACAGTACTTTTTTCGCGAATGCGCTTGTTAAATCATCCGTTTGGCGAAGTAGGCTGTGATTCAATGATAAATTAACAGGCACTGCATCAATTATATGCAACTCAGGACAAGCTAAATAAACTAGTAATATCATCAACCATGTGTAGTTAGCTAGTGATTATGTTAAGATTGATTGTTTTTTATAAGTTTAATGCTAGCTGGCACCTTACCGTGGCTCCTTACTGCAATCGCATAACAGGTAGTCAGCCTACCACGCAGTCTCCTTGTGGCGTGCAATGTAATCGGCCATAATCGGTGTCCAAAAATGGCGATACTTGAAATCGGCCCTAATTAATCGGCCATTCCGATTAATCGGTCGACCTCTAGTCTACACAGTCTAAACATATTGAATACAATAATGAAATCACCTGGTCCCAACATACATGGCAAGTCAAGAAAAGTCATTGTAACTTGTCCACAATGCAAACTGAAGTAAAATTTTAAAAAACCTTCAAAACACATTTATGAAGAAAGCATACACATAGCTTTGAAAGAGTGTCCAAGGAAAGATTTTTGTCATGTGAGTGCATTGATGTGAGAAATTATGCATTTGCAGTCGAAAATACATTTTCTGGTCCAGCAACACCCATATATGTTGTGACAAATACTTCCAAATGTGTTCAAAACTGTTATGCACGCTGGAGTATTAAAAAGCTGTTGAATCGTACCTTTTCTATACTTTCACATTCACAGAAACATTGATCGGATCTTGTCCCCTGGACCTTAGAGGACTTTTGGTGTGGATGATTGATCAGGTTAGATATTCCTTTCAATGGGGCGGCAGGGTAGCCTAGTGGTTAGAGCGTTGGACTAGTAACCGGAAGGTTGTGAGTTCAAACCCCCGAGCTGACAAGGTACAAATCTGTCGTTCTGCCCCTGAACAGGCAGTTAACCCACTGTTCCCAGGCCGTCATTGAAAATAAGAATTTGTTCTTAACTGACTTGCCTGGTTAAATAAAGGTAAAATAAAAAAAAATAAAAAAATGATTCCACTGAACTGGACCATTTCATTGTCATTCCTGTATTGAAGAGCCACAGGATCTCCTGTATTGTTCACACCACAGGATCTACCAAAGAAAGGTTTCTCAAACAACTGTGGGATGTGATGGTAATATGCTGATAATTCAGTCAATTATATTAGTTATATTTTCTGTTATAACACGTGAAAAGTTATTATTATGTCTGTGCTTGTAGCATGCAAAGCACACTATTGTAATTGCTCATACTTTTTCTTGTTAATTATTCTTGACACTTTTTGGGACCTATTTCCTACAGTTATTACACTACATAAACAATCCATAGTCTTCTACATCTTGAAATATGTTCCTGGGGGGGGGGGGGGGGTCTTCTACATCCTGAAATATGTTCCTGGGGGGGGGGGGGGGTCTTCTACATCCTGAAATATGTTCCTGGGGGGGGGGGGGGGGTCTTCTACATCCTGAAATATGTTCCTGGGAGGGGGGGGGGGGGGGGGGTCTTCTACATCCTGAAATATGTTCCTGGGAGGGGGGGGGGGGTCTTCTACATCCTGAAATATGTTCCTGGGAGGGGGGGGGGGGGGTCTTCTACATCCTGAAATATGTTCCTGGGAGGGGGGGGGGGGGGGGGTCTTCTACATCCTGAAATATGTTCCTGGGAGGGGGGGGGTCTTCTACATCCTGAAATATGTTCCTGGGAGGGGGGGGGGGGGGGTCTTCTACATCCTGAAATATGTTCCTGGGGGGGGGGGTCTTCTACATCCTGAAATATGTTCCTGGGAGGGGGGGGGGGGGGGGGGGGGGGGGTCTTCTACATCCTGAAATATGTTCCTGGGAGGGGGGGGGGGGGGGGGGGGGGGTCTTCTACATCCTGAAATATGTTCCTGGGGGGGGGGGGGGTCTTCTACATCCTGAAATATGTTCCTGGGAGGGGGGGGGGGGGGGGGTCTTCTACATCCTGAAATATGTTCCTGGGGGGGGGTCTTCTACATCCTGAAATATGTTCTGGGAGGGGGGGGGGGGGGTCTTCTACATCCTGAAATATGTTCCTGGGAGGGGGGGGGGGGGATCCTGGAAATATGTTCCTGGGGGGGGGGTCTTCTACATCCTGAAATATGTTCCTGGGAGGGGGGGGGGGGGGGGGGGGGTCTTCTACATCCTGAAATATGTTCCTGGGGGGGGGGGGGTCTTCTAGATCCTGAAATATGTTCCTGGGAGGGGGGGGGGGGGGTCTTCTACATCCTGAAATATGTTCCTGCGGTATTACCATTAATGTTGTTATCAAACTTAACAACCTACTCGTTCTTAACTTACAGTACGCTCTGTGCATTTCAATGGAAGCACAGTGTGATTTCACTGAGGTATGTATAAATGAGGAAATTCTCATATATATAATGTTTTTTTGGGATATCCATCCGATTGTGTGATTTTCTTTTTCAAAGGAAAACATGCAGCAAATTAGACGTCGGTGGTGCCTGGTTCTCCTGCAGAACTTTCCCACGCTGTAAGTCTGGTTCTCCTGCAGAACTTTCCCACGCTGTAAGTCTGGTTCTCCTGCAGAACTTTCCCACGCTGTAAGTCTGGTTCTCCTGCAGAACTTTCCCACGCTGTAAGTCTGGTTCTCCTGCAGAACTTTCCCACGCTGTAAGTCTGGTTCTCCTGCAGAACTTTCCCACGCTGTAAGTCTGGTTCTCCTGCAGAACTTTCCCACGCTGTAAGTCTGGTTCTCCTGCAGAACTTTCCCACGCTGTAAGTCTGGTTCTCCTGCAGAACTTTCCCACGCTGTAAGTCTGGTTCTCCTGCAGAACTTTCCCACGCTGTAAGTCTGGTTCTCCTGCAGAACTTTCCCACGCTGTAAGTCTGGTTCTCCTGCAGAACTTTCCCACACCGTAAGTCTGGTTCTCCTGCAGAACTTTCCCACGCTGTAAGTCTGGTTCTCCTGCAGAACTTTCCCACACCGTAAGTCTGGTTCTCCTGCAGAACTTTCCCACGCTGTAAGTCTGGTTCTCCTGCAGAACTTTCCCACACCGTAAGTCTGGTTCTCCTGCAGAACTTTCCCACGCTGTAAGTCTGGTTCTCCTGCAGAACTTTCCCACACCGTAAGTCTTGAACATTATAAGAACTTTTCATTTGCATCCTTAAAATCATTTGTTTCACTGTAGCCAGACTGACCTGAGTATATGTTCATATTGAATGTATATAATGTGTGTCATTCACTCACTAAGGTCTGAAGAAGAGGTTGAAAGATGAAAAAAGGAGGTGAAAACAAAACACACTATAGGTAGGAGGTGTCATATGATGAGTGGCATAGTCTTAACCCACCCCCCCCCCCCCCTCTCATGTGATGAGTGGTATAGTCTTAAACCCCCCCCCCTTCTCATATGATGAGAGGTATAGTCTTAACCCCCCCCTCTCATATAATTAATGGTATAGTCTTAACCCCCCCCTCCCTCATATCATATGATGAGTGGTATAGTCTTAAACCAATGTTTAAAGACTTAAACCCCCCCTCTCATATAGGTAGGAGGTGTCATATGATGAGTGGCATAGTCTTAACCCCCCCCCCCCCTTCTCATATGATGAGTGGTATAGTCTTAACCCACCCCCCCCCCCCCCCTTCTCATATGATGAGTGGTATAGTCTTAAACCCCCCCCCCCCCCCTTCTCATATGATGAGTGGTATAGTCTTAACCCCCCCCCCCTCTCATATAATGAATGGTATAGTCTTAACCCCCCCCCTCCCTCATATCATATGTTGAGTGGTATAGTCTTAACCTCCCCCCTCCAATATATTTCAGGATGATGTAGAAGATGTCCCTCCCCCAAGAAGTCACAGCATTTCACATCAGCATCCAGCTCTGCAAGATCAGGTACTGTATAGACTATTAGGGCTAGGGGGCAGTATCCTGAATTTCCGCCTGACTGACGTGCCCAAAGTAAACTGCTTGTTACTCAGCCAGGTTATGCATATAATTGATAGCATTGGATATAAAACACTCTGAAGTTTCTAAAACTGTTAAAATAATGTCTGTGGCTATAACAGAACTGATATGGCAGGCGAAAATCTAAATAATTTTATTTTCAGCTCCCAGGCTCTTATTATGTAAACCTATTGTTCGTAATGGTGTCACCCAGATTGCAATTCCTATGGCTTCCACTAGATGTCGACAGTTTTTATTCAAGGTTTCAGGCCTCCATTTTGAAAAATGAACAAGTATTTGGAGTTTCTGTCAGGTTAAGCAAATCAGTCTTTCGGCGCATGCTTATGAATTTGGCTTTCCTATTGAACATACTTCTTTCCATGTGAAATATTACAGTTTATTTACATTTTAGAGTACCTGAGGATCAAATAGAAACATTGTTTGACTTGTTTGGACAAAGTTTAGTTGTAGCTTTTTGGACCTCTTTGTATGCCAGTTGAACAAGTGGATTACTGAAATCAATGGCGTCAACTAAACAGACTTTTTGGGATATAAAGAAGGATTTTATCGAACAAAACAACCATTCATGTTGTAGCTGGGACCCTTGGGATTGCAAACAGAGGAAGATCTTCAAAGGTACGTGATTTATTTTATTGCTATTTGTGATTTTTGTGAAGCCTGTGCTGGTTGAAAAATATGTTCATGTGGGGCACT